>NW_008622638.1:0-3724 GCF_000691845.1 Merops nubicus | reverse complement strand
CGCTCTTCCAAACCCCGCTCGGAAAGCACAGAAAACCCCATTCATCACCACTCACTTCACGAGCACTGATGCTGAACTACCCAAAGTCTCCAGCTATATTTAAAAAAGCCTAAAAGTAACTTGATTCAGTAGCTTCACGAGCTTTATGCTATTTATGCAGCTGCAGGGCAAGTGAGATGTTAAGAAAAAAAAAAAGTGATGTTTTTGTAACAATATTTGTTAATTGTTCAATAGAACAGCATGATGCAGGAGGTGATGAACTGATGGCACATCTCTGAATTTGCCACCTCATCCTTTGCCCACAGCTTTGTCTTTGATTCTGGGTATCAAACCCAACCATAACGAGAAACGCAGATCTCAACAGGTAATTCACTCAGTGATCACCTGTAGCACACAAGCAATACAACTCCAGCAAGGAAGAAAGGCTGGCATTAGCTGTCACAGGCCAGCAACTGTATTATTAACAACACATTATTAAAGAGCACTTATTGATTTGCCTATTATGTTACAATTGAAGCCTGAAGAAGTTAATAGAGAGCACAGGTGATGGGGCAGGAGCTCGGTTTTGTCTTTTTTCTCGTCTTTTATTTTAAAAAATATCTTAAATATTTGTTAACCCACAATTCAAAGCTTCAAAACTTTTGATTTTCACTATATAAACCAGTGAACTTTCCACTACAGAAAATGAAAATACAGATGGGAATTAAAAATTAGAACTCTAGAAGAAAGAGTAGCATAAAACAAAGCAAGAACCATCTCCAAGGATTGCAACGTGTGAGTTACAAGTGCTCCATCAGCTTCCCTGCTCTGTAAAAGCTTAGAGGTCCACCTCAAACAAAGTAGCCAACAATAAAAAAAACAACCAAACACTTCAAACAGGGGACAGGACCTCCCTGTGTTTATTTTTCTTTCATGATCTACAATCACAACCATTACAAGAGCAGCTCTCCAAATATACTGGGGCATCTTCACTGCTGCACTCAATATCTGACTGAAACTTCACACTTCCAAAAGTTTCATTTGCAGGAAGTTTCCCATATTTTTGAAGGGCACACAACCTGCTCAGGTCCATAAAGAGCAGTCATGGATGCCAGAGAGGATTAACCTGCATGACATATGCATGGGGTCCAAAATACCCAACCCATTCCTCATATTTATATGTGGAGCCTTTCACTTCTGAAGCTGCTGCTTAACCATACAACACAAGAAAACTTCTGCAGATATGAGATTTTTATGCCAGTAAGGTTCAACCCCAGGTTGTTCTTACCCAGCTGGAATTTGCAGAGGCACATGTATGTTTCTTGAGTGGTATGCATACACATTATGGCTATCTCCTGCAAAATCCTGTCACATCTCAGTTGATAACTCTCCAAAAGAAAAAAAAATCAAATATTAAACCAGTGCAAAGCCACTGGCTTTGCAAGTCACAGACAGAGAAAGTCTAAGTCCTTTCACCTACAAATTTCCACCAAATTATTCAAACATCAGTTAAATGCATCATTCAACATCCCTATTTTAGTGTTTTCTGAGACATCATGACCTCTGCAAGTACCTCCATCATTTTTTTTTTTAAATTACTTCAATTTCTTCTGCTGCTTGGAAAGTAAACTGAATGAATTTAAGTTCATTACCAATTAAGTGTAATTTAATTCATGATTCCTTCAACTTCCTCATGAGAGCTGCAAGCTGCAGGAGGGATGCACACCTGACTGACGGAGCCTGATTTACGGCTGCTGGTTCCCCAGGAAATCACATGTAGTTATATATAGCTACCAGAAACCTCCTGTCCCCCAGAAAAAGATGTTTACAAAAATGGGCTTTAAGAACAACATCTGCATAAGAACCGAGCATGTGTTTCTAAAAAGGTAACAGCATGCTGTTTTTTAGGAAGATAATTCAACCCCTAAAGATAGCATCCAGGATGGTTAATCAGCAAGGCTCCAGTTCACAACACCAGAGCTGGAAACCAAAATGATTATGGACACAAAAAAAAAAGCTAGAAACAGCTAATAAGCTAGATTTCAAAGGTTACATGTGTCAAAAATGTTAAATACAGGTGTATAAAATGCTTTTTCCTGGTTTCCACCTCTGTGAGCTACCTAGCAAGCCAGTCAAGGGCTTGGCTTAACCATGAAACAACATACGCAGGTGTGTATGACCAACAGCCCTAGAAATGGAGACTGCTCCAGAACCAAAGGTAAATCTACAGCAACCTGTGGTTCACCTGGACACAGAGCACGGGAGCAGCTCTTGCATTTTCCACATGCTTCCCACAGCACCACGGCATGGGTTCTATCAGTATTCCCATCGTGCACTGGGAACAGCCCATAATCCCCAAATGCTGCTGATGCCCGAAAAATCCCACATGCTGGAAAACAAGAGCCACTATTATTTACCCCACACCAGCTGTCAAATACATCGTTCATTCTTTTGTCACAACTATTTATTCCTTAATCCTCCCTGCCTTCTTGTTTCTGGTGTGAGATGTTCAACACCTTTTAGCACTGTCACTCTCCACTGGTGCCCCTGAATGCACTGTCCAAGACCTGAGGAACGGGTAATCACCTTGAGGTAAAATTTAACCTTTCATTTGTATTTTGTAATATCAATTTAATAGATATAAAATATAATTTTTAAAAAAATAAAAATAAGCAACTTCAGTGATGGCTGAAGCTATGGTGTTGACCTAAGCTCTTGAGAAGTGAACTATAAGAATATATAATACGCCATAATGATAATGCCTAAGTTATCTATCATGCATTTTATCTGCTGTGGCAGAAAAAGGTGCAAGGGAAACTGTGGAAAATCTGCTTTTCTTCACATTCCTTTTGCATCCTTCTGAGGTATCTTAATTCTGCCCGCAGGGGCTGCAATGACTGAAGAGGTTGGTGTATATAAAACAGATTGCTCTCCATGGGTTTAAAAAGCAGTAGGTATGGGTATGAAGAATCTGGTCAGAAATTAAATTTGACATAATTTCCAAAATCACAAGATAGCCTATGTGGAATTCTGAAGATTAAAAAAAAAAAACTTAACTAGGAGACATTTTTCTGCTCTTTCAAGCAAAGAAGTCCTTCCTCTAGCCCACCTTTACTCAAGGTACAGAAGAAGAGGTTCCATGGGTGCAAGTGTTAGATTTAAAACAAGTTTTCTTAAAATATGTGAAAGATTTCTAGTACTGCAACTGGTCCCTTAAAAAAATGCAAGAATACCAAAAATTTCCAGCATCTGGAACTGCTCCACTGGGCCCCTCGGGGCTGCTCAGACGTTATTCTGCGATCAACTCCCCACTCAGGTCTAATATTTCAGCAGAAAAAACGATGAAGCTGGGAGAACTCGACAATATTCAACTATCAACCGTGCAATAAGGAAAGCAGATTTTTCTTATTAACTAGGCTGTTGTTCCTTTAAATTAGATGACTAGGAACAAGAGCATTTTTAACTACAATGAAAAAATATCTCTCTTGAAAATACTTCAAACACAGGTAACTGAAATTCCCACCTCTAAAACCTGGTATCACACAACTCCAGCATAAGTTACAAGTAACTTAATAAAGCCATTGATCAATAAAGTTTATCTTCCACATCAAGCAACAATCAAAGCAGCAATTTAGCTGCAGAGGACTATTTCATTTGTTAAAATTCATGCTCTGGGGCCAGAATAATTTCTTTTTTCCTATACTACAATGGCTACATGTTTTATATATATATACACACATATATA
>NW_008622637.1:38448-75169 GCF_000691845.1 Merops nubicus | reverse complement strand
ATATATATACAGCTAATACAGTATTTCTCAGTCTCTACACAAAACCCATGTGTGACCCCCGTGGACATTTGGCTAACTAGAACTCTCTAAAAACATCAAATACTTGTGTGACGTGTACGTACAAGCTGTATGTGTAGGACCCTGGGCTACACTGCAGAAATAGTCACATTCTTGATGCTATAGAATAGGTGAACATTTGCTACACTACGCAGAAGATACTATCATTATATATAATTAGAAAACTTATTTTCCCCCTGCTGCCCTAATTTGTTTTTTTCTTCTTAATTTTTAAAATTCTCCATTGGCTTTAATTAGCTTCTCTCTGAAATCGCCAACCAGGTGAAATTAGAGCATTTTTTAAGTTTAAAAAATGTTGGATTTTTTTCAAACTTTTCTTTTTTTTTTTTTTTTAAGTTGAGCTTTATTCCCTGAGGCCAAATCCTCTCTGCTCTTACTCATGAGAGTAGTTCTGTGCACTTCTGTGAGGAAGATTTTCAGACGAAGGCGGGTTTTGGGCCCTAACGGGATGTACGAAAGCTCTTCTAAATATAGATGTAAGATATATGAGAAAAATCCTCACTGAGGGAAATCAGCAGTGTTCTTAAGTCAATGAAGCTAAAGCTATTTACAGGCATTGGAGATTTTTCCTTGTGTTTTCAGACTTTGCAAGACTTCACCAAATATTTATCATATCCAAAATGCTACATTTTTGCAAATGACATTTCTAATCCTCATTTAAAAACTCATCACTATATAATCAATACCAGTGATTCAGTGCCCATTACTATGACAGGAGAAAATTTCACCTAAGAGAAATAATTTGAGTGGTCTACATAACATGACGTATCCTAAAGTGTTTAATCATTAATTAAGAAATTAAGAAACAATTCTTTCAAGAAAGATGCTAAAAGCTATCATTAGCTGCAAAATACTGCAGCTCTGAGCTTTAGAATGTTCTACTGGATCTCGGGAGCTGGAGACAGTCATGTCCTTGTAATATTTCAATGACAATTTCTATTTTAAGTGTCAAAAACAACTCTGCTATCTGGAGCAAGTAGTGTAGTATTCTCTCCTTTTAATATTCTAACCGTGAGGTGTAAAGTGAAATGGTTGCACAATGTAATGGTGGTAAAGAAGCTGAGTGTCAATGAGACGGGAAAGGTGACAGACACGGAATGAGTCCCCAAGGTGCTCTCCAAGTGCATTGGATAAAGATTCCCCTGGGAAATTTTTCTCATTAGTTCTCAGACACAGTTCAGTAATTCAATAGCACCAGGTTACCATTAGTCACAAGACCAAAATATGTTACTTTCCATGCTTTAGCTCCTTGATTTGTATATGTCATTTTACGAGAGGAAATTATGAGATTGTCTATCATTCAAGGTAAGTTCTTATGTTGTTTACATACCTGAGGATGATCTATGACAAGAAGACTCTCACAATCCAATTACAAAAGAGCATACCAATTAAACAGAAAACAGATACTTTTTTTTTATTTGATATCTTAAATTGCATTAATGAATGATTGCATTGTAAAGACATGAGAGAGACATTGCGCATCGATTTTCTGCAGTAGTGTCTGAAAAATTAATCACAGTTTGAGAGGGAAATCTAAAATTATCAACAAGTAAAAAATAATAAAATAACCCCCCTAGATTGTTTCTGTGGATATTGCCAGATTCAAATAATTTTTATGTGCTTAAAGATAGAATGTGTATGTATTCAGTTAATATGATGGGGAAAAGTAGCTAAAAAGTTTGATGGTTAGCTAATTTTATGTGTAATTACTCTGTGAAAATGTTAAACTGAATAGGTTATTCTCTACACTTTTTTTTTTCCTATGCAATAAAAAATGTACTTACTTCCATGCTATCAAAGTTAACTGCACTCCTACTCAGCACTCAAAGGGATAATGGCTGGAGGTGTTGTCTCGCTCATTACCCACCAGGGTGGAAAAAAAGGAGTATCTATCCCCAATGGTCATTTAAAACCTTGTTGTTATACTAAAAATGTAGTGATGACAAAATCTAGAAAACAAGATAATTAGACACACAAACATAAGTTATTATATGTTTCACCTGTTCAGGGGATTACAGTTTTGTTTTATGTATCGATGTATGTGCATCAGAATGTTCCAACTTAGTTTTCACTCCTGATTAATGTATTTAGCACTCATCACTGCACCTTGCACTCAAATTTTAGAGAGAGAACCTACAGATAATTACTCTGCTTAAAGTAGTTCAGGAAAGTACAGACGTTTTAGCTTTTAAAAAAAAAAAAAAAAAGGATGCATTCTATGTAAGCTTTTTCATTTTGTTTGATTTTGTTTTATGGAGTGTGGGGCTGCTGCTTTCTTTCCCCTCCTTATGAACCATGCACAATATTTAATATAAGAAACTAAATTTTTTTTGCATATGATTGTCTATCTTGAACAAAAAAGTATTGAAAACTGTCAGTAAATAGGTGCTTCATTTTCAACCCGTCAGCCCAGTGAGAGCTTGATCTTTTATTGCAGTCAGATCAAAATCATGCACCTGAGGTGTCTCATTTAGCCTACAAAATCAACTTGGTAGTAGAATTCCTTAACAAGAAGAATTATATCCCCAACAAAATTATGTCTCATGCAGTAAATAGGACTCATTGGTTTACGACTAGATTCTGATATGCTTATCGTTGTACTGCGGAAAGGCCATATGTTAAGTGCTGTGGTATCTGTGCCAAATAAATCATCGAGAGCCAGCTCCTATTAATCTTACTCATGTATGTTATTGCACTGAAGTTGGATGTTTTACTCCCATGATTAAAGTGAGCATGTTTCTTCAGAATGGCAGTTTTCTAGAAGTGTACGCTCACCTGTTTTCTGTATATTGTTTTCTTCAAAGCTGTGCACTGCAGTCTCCAAATGAAGCTCTTTTAATTGAAAATGTTTCTGTAACTCTTTAACACTAAGCTATCTCCAAACTAATGATCAGGCTCCAAATAAATATGCCAAATACTTATGGCATTATTTATGTGCTATACACAAGCTCATCATTGACTTATGAATTGTAAATATTTATAAGTGGCTCATATTAAAGTAGTTGTCAACTGCAGCTACAGTACTTCACCTTCTGTCACTCCCAAGTATCAAGGGGGCTGATTCAATCACTCTCTTGTCAGGCTACCTTTCTTCTCCTGAATACCCAAATCCCTAAACACAACAAAATATAAATGAATGAAAAGTGCTAATGATGCATCATTACCAAGAGGTATCAAGTTTTTTAAGGTCCTTTGCTGACTAAATTTTAAATTAGCACAATTATTCAGAGCATTCCCCAAGGCACCATTCATTATGCTTAGCCGCTGAGCTGAGGCATGCTGCAAACGAAATATATATTACTGTCCACATGTCTGTCTGCCTTCCTGGAGTAGAAACACATGTAATATCTATTTGAAATGATGAAAATAAAAATTCATCCTGTAAAATGTTTTTGTGCATTGAAAGACACACATGTATGTGTATATTTTAGCACAGATGATGTTACTACATTTTTATTACTGCTGTTACCTAAAATGTATTTATTATCCTCAAAGATCCTGAATAACATAGACAGGCACTTAAAGACTGAGTATTTTATTTAAAATGTTGCTTCATTTACTTCCTAACGTGGCAATTTTTATTTTGAATGAAATGCAAAGACTGCTGAAGCTGGGAGCTAGGGTGCCCCTGGTGCTACCTAAACCTTTCAGAAGCTTACGGTGCACAGTGGATTCATTTTTCCTTTAGCCCTGTCATCAGCAAACAGGTCTGAGTGGACACTTCCCTGCTAAATGTATTGAGCAGCCTGGATACCAGATCTTTTAGAATTCCCAATAGTAATGACTTGCATTAAATCTACTATGTACATAAAAATTTGCCAAAATTTTTTTTTCATGCAGTAAATGAAGAGTCTGAATCCCTTGCTTATTAAGGTATTAAGAGTTCTCTGAAGGATAGGAAAGGTAACATTGATGTCACAGATGCTCCTTGGATTGTCTAAAAAGTAGATCAATTTGATGTAAACAGCAATATGCATAGTGGTGCTCCTTGTAATACACTGGTTGTATTTTTTTGAAGAATAACAAAACAACTAGTCCTTGAATAACAAAACAGCCAGTCTTTATATCCACATTACAGGTTAACAAGAAAAGAAAAAGATGTGACTGCCTACACGGAAGTGATATACACTTGGACTCACCAAACTACAGCTGACAGCCCTTCCAGTAAAACACAGTGCCCATTTGTCCTCACACAGATGAAAACAGGCATGTTCCTAAGAGAAAATTATTTCTGTATGTATCTAGCTGTGAACTCCTGAGCTGCTTTTTTAGCCCAGTGACATCACCACACACAAGCTGGGCCCCACGACACAGATGTGCTTTCATGTGCAGTGATATCACTTTCACTGAAGGCATGACTTTCAAGCAGTTTTAAAATTCAGATCAGTTCTGCTCATATTTAATCTAGACATGTTGGTTTAACACCAAGCCAAGCCAGACCTTTTAATGTTCAGTGGCCATGATATAAAATTCTTCACTGTGTTGCACCAATAAATTCAGGAGTGCAGTGTAATTTGCTATAGTCACAGTGACTGTTGTGAAATTTAAGCAAGAGTTTAAAGCAACCCTTTTTTTTTTTTTCTTTTGTGTATTACCGCAGCACTTCAGTGCTTTAAAAAACATTAAAAACAAAGCAAAAGAAAACAAAACAAAAAACAATACACCAAGACTGCAATTAACTGTGAGAACAGGATATTTTCCTGCTGCTGCTTGCTTTGGTCAGGTTGAGATTAGATTAAAGGTAGGCTGCAAACCACAACCGAACTCTTCCTGAATCAGAAAGAGTTTCACTGCAGAGTTATTTAGGGCTTGTTTAAAACAAACAATGGAAAGAAAGTGGCACTTGACACTGACAGCAAGTATCTCTGTTCATTTTGCATTGTCAATAGCTCCAGTGGTAGCACTATTCTTTTGACAGCTAAAAGCAGATGTGTGGGTTAAGTATGGGAGCAATTCAAATGTCCATAGTAAACTGCAGGGGGGCAGAGAGAGCTCGGAGAGCAGCAGCTTTAAAGTAATTGACTAATACAGTAAGGATATTAAAGTCATTTAGTGCCAAAAGGGAACACACTGATCCTTGACCCTGAGCCACTTTGGAGTAATCTAGTATTCAATCCAGCGTGTAATGACTGCCAGGCCTGTCAATCCTCCGGGCTCTCCAGTCAAATGCCTGTGGCTACTATTGGCTTATGGTAAAAGGACAAAAATGCAAGGAAATGCCTCTCAATCAGGCTATGATGTGATAATGTTATTGCTCCAATGTATTCTATATTGTCCCTGCATAGTTTAATCTGTTGAGATACATGTCAAAAATTGCCCTTGTTCCCCAGAGGTCTTTACTCAACCTTTTAGTAATACAAGTGGATTTGAAAGGAGAGGGGTAACTCACTTGATGAATTGTTTCCAGTTAATATAAAAAATAAGAGGTCAGCTGTGGCTTAAAGGCTAACCGTGGAAGGTATAAATTAGAATAAGCATACTAGTAATCTGATTAGTAAAGCCTTGCTCTTCATTTACCCCAGTGGGTAAAATATTTTACAATAAATAATATTGACACAGAAATTTATTTACATGAGTGACACAATTCCTATGAAGTTTAGATGCTGAGAGTACTTTCAGCTGGGAAGCAGTGAGAACAAAAGGCTCACTTGCTTCTGTCGCTTCTTGTCCTTAAACTTTTGCAACTACTGGGAATCTTGTATTTTAAATTAGGTACCTCACATTTGAAAAATATAATTATTGCTACAGGCTTAGTAGTCCACTTGAGCTTGAAAGAAGGAAATTGCCATTTTTTGTTATTTTGATTTTGCTAATTAAAACAGAGAAAACTGACCCACATAGATTCTCTAAAGTTAAAAAGTCAAAATGAGATAATAATTATGCAAATTTCAATGCATTGCTGTAAAAAGGATCTTTACAGTCATTATATGATCTCCACTATTACCTGAACCCACTTTCCATGTGCTGTACATAAACTTTGGAAAGGGAGAAGCTCAGGTGATAGTGATGTATGTTCCCATTATTTTTAGAGAACCAGGAGGTTATATAACAGGTACTTTGCCTAATTTTGTTCTGTATGATTCCACAAAGCTCTCCACAGGGATGCTACAATGTAAAAAGGAAAGAAAGAGAGAACATCTCTTGAGAAATATCTTGCTTATAACTTTGAAATAACTTCAGTGTCAAAAACAAATGACTTTCTCCAAAATTCTGCCTGTCCTCTCTCAGTTCAGTGCCCCAAAGTCATTATTCAATGTAAGGTTCTATTTATGAAACCATTTTCCAGTCTGTACATACTCTTTACACTTGAAAAATTATGGTTTTGAGGATAGTTTTAGGGGGTGAATTGGAGAAAGAGGAAAATTGTCCTTTTCTGCTCAGTGAATTCCCCGGCCGTGAGGGTAGAAGCACATGCAACGCAGGCTATGATCCCATCAGGAGACAGCTGACTGTATTCCAGTGAATATCTTCACAGGCAATTTTGTCACAAGCTAATCTTTTCACAGAGAATAAAAGAAAAAAACAGAAGTCTACAAGCAAGCTAACCTGAAGCAGCAGATGACAAAAGCATTGTGTTATTGCCCTGTAACAGAGAAATTGGTGAACGTCAGTGCCACATGTAGTCATAAATGGCTACAGCCTACAGTTTGGTAAAGCACGCTATTTGCAGGTTCCTACAGGAACAAGTCCTCTTTTTGCTTGGATAGCTCTTAATATGATGGTGACAACCCAAAAAGTGTGCTTGCCAATATCCATGTTGCCTCTGAGCACTTGCTCAAGACACTTTTCCTCCCAGATCGTGGTGACCATCTCCCCCTTAAGTGACAGTACTTACATCAGCATGGGCATCCAAGGAACACATCATCTGGGGTAAATTCAACTGGGTGATTTAAATGAATTACTCTCCCTTACACCTCCAAATGGAGGGTGCAGCATGAACCCACACACACTTGTGCCCACCTCAGCAGTAAAAGTGGTGCCAAAGCAGCACCGACCAGCTAGTGTGGAAAATTCTTGAATTGATGCTCAACCTGCAGGAGGGAAAGATTGTACAGTTACAGTTGCTTGTCTGGGACTTGGGCCCTATCCTTTGCACGTTCATCTTTCTGCTGCTGTGCCAGTGGCAGCTGCAGCAGGCAACCCAAGGCACAGATTATTTGGAGACAGAAAACCAGAACAGACCTGAGTCCCCTGACCCAAGTGCAGGACAGTCTTTTGTGACATGATACACTCACTGCCAGGCAGCTGTCTCCTTCTTGTTTTTTTTCCCCTCTACCACAGCTGTAAATGGCTGGTACTCTTGTCCTTCTCCCATCCGCACCATAAGTGACATTTTCCCCTTCTTCATTATTATTAGGGGAGAAGAGATGGGCAATGTCTTCCACAATCCTCACCCTGAGTGGGAATTGAAAAAGTCCACTCCCTTGGCTGTGTTAGATGAGGCAGTCTAGGAAACAATAATCAGTTTTTCATGGCTTCTTCCTTTTTTTGCCCTCCAAAAGAGCAGAGCCTGGTTTTCACATGAAAGCATGGGAAACTTGTTTTAAAAAGGCTGAAGCTGTGTGAATGAGGAAGGAAACACTTATCAGAAAAAATGCTGAGGACCTTTGCTCTAGCATTCACAGGGTAAATGTAGCCATGTATGAAACAGCTTTCTTTGGAGAGAACTGTGTTCTGTGGGTATTTTCACTGGCAAATCATGATCACAACCTTAACCCATCGGCCATTTCCCTGTCACTCAAGGGTCCTAGAGTGCCTGGGAGGTGCTCAGAATGATGATCTTTAGAGCGACGATATTTCATTAGGTAGACTTTTAAGTTGCAGGAAGAGGGCAAAAAACTTTTAGAAAAAAGATTCTTACTGTTCCTTAACCTACTTGAAACCAGAAACGCCTTAGAGCTAATAGGTCAGGCATTGCTGAGACACCCACAAACCATTTCAAAATGCAGGTACCTCAGCTCTAATACATCTTCCTTTGTGTCTGTTCCCGGATGATTGTGTTTTTATTTAAATTCCAGACTTTAAGTGCAAGTCTAAAAGCCACCTGGACCCCTAAGGGCCTGGATGGTTTTTTTTTTTTAAGTGAATCTAGTCATACCCCCTGCTGTCTCCCTCTTATTAAATTAATGTCATTTTGCAGCGAATGAGAAAAAGAAAACTCATCTTTTGCACTCCCCTTTTAGGAGCATTTGAAACCATTAGTACCATTTTGTAAACAGATTTTGAGATGACAGTGCAGTCTTTTCAAAGCAGGGCTTCAGACGCACACGCAAATGCATGCATGCACACACTCCACTTTTATGACTTTGGAATAAAAATGCAAATGAATTTATTAGCTTAAGCATGGCACCAAATAGAAATTTATGCACATACATTTAAAAAACAGACCCCTTGAAAATAAAGCAGTTGCAGCCTATTAATTTTCTTCTTTGACAATTTTTAAAATTCCCCTAAAAAAATGAAACAGCATGAATACTGTCAATATATCACAACAGCCACATTAGGTTTTGTGATATACATCATAATATAAAGAGCACTATTAGAGCACAACCTGGGAACCATTAAATCATTCTAAATCACTGTTACATTCCATTAGTGTCAATGGTGAAACCACATAATAGGCTTTATTACAAACTTCACCTTGGTAGGCCATTGTCTCTAATAACCACTTCTCTATGATGTGGTATCATACCCAGAAATCCAGGGAGATAATAAAGGCTCCCTTATTTCTTTTTTATTGGATGGGTAAAGTTAAATTTAGCTGTAAGTAAAAAAAAATCTTGAAGCTTTGTTCACTAACTGTGAGTTGCTGCTATTTGGACAAAAAAAAAATTAGGCAGACTTGGGAGAACAGTTTGAAATAAATTTGAATCCTGGTAAATGCTTGAAGCCAAGGTAAGATAGGCAGTGCCAGCAATTACAATGTCATTTTTGAAATGCAACTTAGTGCATTTATGTCCTTCTTTACACTTTTGTTCAGATACAAAGCATTGATTATAGAAACATTATGGGAATTAAATCTCTGTTCTTGTCTCTTCAACCCCTAAATATGCAGTATCCATTAGGAAAGACAGGAAAACAGAAGAAAAGAGAAGAAAAGAGAAGAAAAGAGAAGAAAAGAGAAGAAAAGAAAAGAAAAGAAAAGAAAAGAAAAGAAAAGAAAAGAAAAGAAAAGAAAAGAAAAGAAAAGAAAAGAAAAGAAAAGAAAAGAAAAGAAAAGAAAAGAAAAGAAAAGAAAAGAAAAGAAAAGAAAAGAAAAGAAAAGAAAAGAAAAGAAAAGAAAAGAAAAGAAAAGAAAAGAAAAGAAAAGAAAAGAAAAGAAAAGAAAAGAAAAGAAAAGAAAAGAAAAGAAAAGAAAAGAAAAGAAAAGAAAAGAAAAGAAAAGAAAAGAAAAGAAAAGAAAAGAAAAGAAAAGAAAAGAAAAGAAAAGAAAAGAAAAGAAAAGAAAAGAAAAGAAAAGAAAAGAAAAGAAAAGAAAAGAAAAGAAAAGAAAAGAAAAGAAAAGAAAAGAAAAGAAAAGAAAAGAAAAGAAAAGAAAAGAAAAGAAAAGAAAAGAAAAGAAAAGAAAAGAAAAGAAAAGAAAAGAAAAGAAAAGAAAAGAAAAGAAAAGAAAAGAAAAGAAAAGAAAAGAAAAGAAAAGAAAAGAAAAGAAAAGAAAAGAAAAGAAAAGAAAAGAAAAGAAAAGAAAAGAAAAGAAAAGAAAAGAAAAGAAAAGAAAAGAAAAGAAAAGAAAAGAAAAGAAAAGAAAAGAAAAGAAAAGAAAAGAAAAGAAAAGAAAAGAAAAGAAAAGAAAAGAAAAGAAAAGAAAAGAAAAGAAAAGAAAAGAAAAGAAAAGAAAAGAAAAGAAAAGAAAAGAAAAGAAAAGAAAAGAAAAGAAAAGAAAAGAAAAGAAAAGAAAAGAAAAGAAAAGAAAAGAAAAGAAAAGAAAAGAAAAGAAAAGAAAAGAAAAGAAAAGAAAAGAAAAGAAAAGAAAAGAAAAGAAAAGTCTGTGCATGCCAGTGTTTTCTTCCTGAATTTTTAGAAATTTTTCAGGAAAAAATAGTATAACATGATTAAGGATCCTTTTTTTCATCTTGCAGTGCTAAACCTTGTTCATCATAATATTCATGATAACACAGATCAACCTGACAGACTGTAATGTCCATTCAGAATTAGCACAAAATTTACCTGTTTTGGGGGACTGAAGGCACTCAGGGTGGGCCTGGGTGAGCAGCTGTGGAAGAATTCCGCCCCTTTGAAATTCATTAGACTTTGGTTTTAACTAGAGCAAGGACTTCAGTCTCAAGTTTTGAAAATAATGTCATACAGACGCCTTGTATTTCCTGTAAGAACACTGATGAATTTTGATGAATTACTGTCTTTGTCATCACAACATTTCAGCTTCGTCGTTTTGCAAAATCAGACTTATGACTTCAGTGTGCACAACACTGCAGCCTCCCACTGTCAGTATTCAGACATAGGTGTGTCTGAAAGCATTTCTTACGGTTACACCTAATGTATAGTGCCTGTCTTTATAATTCTTTCATGTGAGTTCAGTACAAGAGTTGGAGTAACTGGAAGGTAGATGTGAAGAGACAGGTGAATACACCAGCCCCATACTGCAGCTGAGTTAATGAACTGTATCCCCTTGTCCACCTGACTGGGTTCTTGGGGCTGATGACATCTTGTCCTTAAATTTTCCTGTAGGGGCTGCTGAGGCATGAGTGTAAATAGGAACTGGTTCTTACATCACAAAAAGTACAAGTCACAGATTTTTCCAAAGTCTCTTCAGATTGAATCAGTTGTTATCAGAAAGAAAATATCCCCTTTCCAATGAAATAACTTGTACTAAAATGAAATAAAATAACCAGCAGTACCCTTTGTTAACCTCATAAAACTGAAATATTTTTCTTTATTCTACATATTCTAGAATTTAACCAATTCCTCTGACCAAATCCTCCTTTGTCCTGTATTTCATTCTTTTCCGATATTCTGTGTTTTTCTACATCTTACTCAAATGCTCGTGTTTTAAAATGATGCCCCAGTTCAATGTTCTCTGATATGTCCCATATCTTTGTGTCATTTTTGCACTTACCTTTTCATTCTAAATGGCCATTTTATGTAGCAGCTGATAGAGATTGCAAGTCCCTTGCATATTTTGGGAACAACAGTCAAGTTTTGTGTTGTGTTTCCTTACACTCATTCATGTTACATGTCAGATCACTTCTTTCAACATAAATTTTAACTTTCATGAGATCATTCTGACTTTCTTATCAGAATAATATCTTGCTATGCATGAAATACTTTTTTAGAAGTGTGAATCTGGTTTCTTCGTCTATATAGTATGAATTCACTAATCTCCCAGGCAAACTGTACTGAGAGCTACAGAAATCATGTATCTCTAGTCTGTAAGATCTGAAGTCAGAATGTAAAACTCACTCTGAACTTGGAATATCCCCAAAGGTAGCCAGATCAGTCACTGGAAACAAAGGAAAAACTGTGTGAAGAAGGGAGACTATAAAAGGATAAAAAGGTATATCAAAGGAGATAAAAATGACAATAATTCTGGGTGGCACAGAATGATTAATTACGGATTTACTAATAAACCCTAGTGACTGGACTTGCATTCATTTACTTCATATAAGCATAACCTGAGTCCAAGGTCACATTCTTCAGCTTGGATGAAGTCAGATGTGGCTGAAGGAGGGACAGAAAAGTGAGGAAGTCGAAGATGTCAGCAGATGAGAGCTAGGAAATACACATAATCTTTTGGATACTTTTATTAAAGTCTAAGCTTCCTTCAGTACTGCTTGTTTACAGATTGGCACTGAAGGCAATAGCCCTGTTCTCAAAGTCAGCATTGCCTATCCTGCCCCTCCTACTGGTGTTTCTCATAACCTGAAAAAAGGTTGGGATTTGTTCTGTTGTCTAAAATGAGTGACAAGAAAGGATTAACAAGACATCCATGTGAACAGTAATGAATAAAAATAAAAAATATTGGGAACAGAACTTTGCCTATCAGGCTTTCCAGGGGCTTACAAGAGAGAATGTATAAAACTTATTTTAGTTTGTCCACACTTGAAGAAAACACTTTAGCTAAAACATCACCCATGACCTTGTTCTCTATTTCTAGCATACATTATAACCTTTTTTTACTGTAACTGTTTGCAGTGCCATTAATATTGACAAAGATACAAGCAATTTCTGATGCTGTTTGAAGTAGTCTGTGAAAGCTTGAGCTCTTCACTTTTTTATTCCAGCTTTTCTTTCTCTCTCTCTCTCTTTTTTTTTCTTTTTTTGTTTCCCCTTTTTGAAGGTAATGTGGTATTGTCAGTTAAATATTTAGAAAGGCTAATTTTGGAGCATATGCAACATGTAAACTCAATACAAGGGCAATAATTGCAGTGTGCTTAGCCTTCACTTTAATTTTCCTGTGGTGTTAACTTGGCACCTGAGGCAACTTTCCCCTCTTGAGAAGTGTCAAAATGCATCATGCATTAGTATCAAACTTAAAATAAATTAGTCACTAATTTCAAAAAAAGAGCTGACTCAACACTTTAGATGTTTAATGTGGAGCAGTAGCTATGGCTTGTTACCACGTGCAGCACCCAGCTTATACGCCATATTTAAACCAGGAAAGTAGAAGAGCTTAAATTTTCTACTTTTTTTAAATTTTATTTTTGTCAACGTTGTGATTTAAGCTAATCCTTCAAATGATTTCTTTCACTCCTGGCACTGAATGTTGGAACAGTTTTGCCCTCTTCATGTCAGCTTATAACCCTCTTCTTTTTCTCCCCCCTCCTTCAAAATGTGTGTATGACACTGATATATTAGTGTACCTATTTAATAAATATGGCTTATGCCAGCTTATAACCCTCTTCTTTTTTTCCCCCTCCTTCAAAATGTGTGTATGACACTGATATATTAGTCCCCACTCAATACACCCAGACATGGCAAAGAATGACAACAAAACATCTGCAAGACATGAGTACTTCCAGGAAGGAGGTTACAGATGTTGAGTATCTCATGTTATTGTACCTATTTAATAAATACGGCTTATGCTTTGACTGAGCAACATTTATTACCATCCTTACTACTATGCTCTTCTGCTTTCCTGGTAGTTTCTGATGCAAAGGATACAACCACTGGTTGAAACAGAATCACTATTTCTTTCATGATTTCTGTCTTCTCTCCACTCTATTTGTTGCTCAGAGAATAGACCAGAATTTGTGGACATGTCTTTAATACAAGTTAAGATAATTCTCAAATTTCATTTAAGTCAGCAAAGTAGACTGGATTTAAATGGATCCCGGTCTGAAGCAGCACACAATAAAACTATTTGTATAGCTTTTCTTGGGCCTGTCTGGTTGGCCAGCAGGGCTGGCCTTCCTTGCTCCTGTTTCTTATTTACAGTTGCTAAATATATTGCCTGTTATCTGTGCTGTATCTAATGTGTTGGCCTGGCAGACCAAGGAGTTAGAAAAGGGAAATGTCTTTTAAGAAATGAGCAAATGATACTATGTCCAATACAACACAGCCCAGAAAAGGGAGCAGTGAGAATTTAATGATGGACTATTTTTACAGGAATATTTGAGAGCTTGGTGTGTTATGAAATATATGCAAGCATTTGGTTTTGCATGGTTTATAATGCCCTGAAGCAAGTTGTAAGCCTTATCAGCATCTGGGAAGATCAGAACTTTCCATTTGGGTTTTGATTAATCAAATATATTATGAAATCTTTGCTATCCCTGATTTTTGAGAGAGCCTATTTTTGATATTAATATGTCTCTACAGATTAGATACAGATCAGTTGTTTCATGAAAATAATTCTATCTTTTTTCTCTTCTACAAAAAAATATTATTTTAAAAAATAAAAACCATCAGATAAATATTTAAACACAGATTTCCTTCATGTGGGTGTCTCTTCCATGCTATTTCACTTATAAGCCTTTGTACAAACGAAACGCTTTGAAATGTAGGACGTTTAAGAGTCTCTAACTTTTGAAACAATCACTAGAGGCCTGCAGACTGTTTCCTAGGAAGACAGTCAGTTGTATTTCATTCAGCATCTTTATGGCTCCGTGTTAGAAGCCTGAGTGTTAAACCACGAATCTCATCCTGTTAACCCAGTCATATAACCTTGAGCTATCCAGGCTTGCAGATGACAACACGCAGTACCTCTAACATGTGTGCCAGCCAGGATGTGAGCTTTTTATCAGACACACTTAATGTTTGAAAGTACCTATATTAAACAGGCAAGTATGCATAGTTTGACTCAAAAACATCTACAGTAAATTTTCCAGTGTTAAAGTAATGCCAGTCACTTTTAACTCTGCATTAAGGATCTGTTGATAATCATATTATAATCCTATTTCATCTCTTTGCATAGGGGTAATGAACTTTCTTTTTTTTTATTTCAATAAACTGGAGAAAATTGATGTTTTAATGTTAACAAATGTGCATATCAAAAAGGATTATCAAAATGAGTGGTCTCAAGTATTTTTCTACTCTCTCTCACTGTTCAAAATAGCTCAATAATTTATTTCCTTAAAAAAACATAGGCACAAATGACTCTTTAGATAAAAATGGACATTCAAGATTTACAATTTTACCTGAGGAAGGACACAGCTTTCTTCTTCAGAAAGCAGATTTGCTACAAAAGTGCAAGCTTTTTGAGCAAAATGACAAAGCCCTTTACCACATAGGCTAGAAGTCTAATCCTGCCAGCAGCTGAGCAATCTGAGCTCCAGTTGAAGCTGGTGCGCAGGGACCCAGCACTTTCCAGGATCAAGCCCATAATGCATAAGCACACCAGCTACTTTGATACCAGTGACCTTAAACGTTTTGGTCTATGGTGTCAATGATCCATGAACTAAGACAGATTTACTGTACACAAGTGACAGTAGTGGTTTAAGAAGAATAAGTCAGGAAGGTGTGTCAGCCTTCACTTTGACTCTCCTTGCTCACAATGTATACCTTAAGCCCTGGATTTATCAATGTGTGGAGAATTCTGGATTTTTTCTGCTGAGGTCTCTTTTGTTTCCTTGTGTGTAATCTAGCTTTGCAAAATTTCTTTCTTGGCAAGTAAAAATTTTGCTGAGTAAACTATCAGTATAGTAAGCAGAATAACTGTAGTGACAGATTTATAAAATCACTCTTACACTTTCCACTAGGTGTATAAGAGGTACTTTTAGCACATACACGTGGCCTGAAGCTTCTAGGTCAGGTGTGCACAGTCCCACATCTGTGCGTGCACAGAGATCAGCAAGCCAAGGAGAGTGGTTGGATGCCCCTGGCACACAAGGACATCTTGGTCCACAAGCCTGGCATGTGGCCCAGAAAGTTCTAGACATACTCCTTTTTTTGTGCTTTGTTCTTCATGTCCTGCATCTTAAGAGTTTTGGTTGTTTGGTCAGGTTTTTTTGTTGTGTGGGTTTTTTTAATTTTTTTTTTTTATTATTTTTTTTTTAAAGTCTAAATGTGAGCCATTTCTGTGAGCAGATAACTTTCACTTCCTGA
This sequence comes from Merops nubicus, assembly GCF_000691845.1. Lineage (NCBI taxonomy): Eukaryota > Metazoa > Chordata > Aves > Coraciiformes > Meropidae > Merops > Merops nubicus. The sequence goes on along the minus strand of NW_008622637.1, from coordinate 59,593 downwards.
ACTATGTGGTCACAAAGCTTGAATTCAGCAACATTTCTCTGTTGGGACAGCCCGCTGCTCTGGGCTCACTCCAATAGAGTACCGGGAGCCCCAGTGGGGCTTTCTGAGGGGAGATGCTCAATGCAAAACACATCTGGCCTCCTCCAGATCCCATTCCTGAGTCCCCCTCCTGATGACTAGTCTGCTTTTCCTCTCTCATACATAAATACTGCACACACATATACACATGCACATAGAGATATGCAGTGCCATGTAAATAAGTGCATAGCCTGGAGGTACATAACTGCTCTTAGAGCATTTTTTAAGGTATTGTTAATGTTTTCCAATGTACATATTGTAAATCCATGTTTATGCAGGCAACAAATGTATAAATGCATATTCCTTTTCTGTACTCTGAAAGAAAAACAGATAATTTCATCACAGAAAGTTGTCAGCCAGATAAACAGCTCCGATTTAAAAATACATAAGATGATGAATAGAGTTTCAGAAATGAACCATAGTTTATCTTGTTAATTCTTACTGCGTCTGAGTAGTGATGAAAGGAACAGTGCCAGAACTCAAGGATATGATGAATAAGAAAGAGCAAAATGACAACCAAAGGCCCAGGTGACCAGAAAACAAGCTACAGTTTGTCCCCCAGAGAGAGACAGTGATGGGTTGAACTTGCCATTAGAGGGAAGATTAAGTGTCCTTGGTTCCTCAGTTAGTTAATTATACACTCAAATCTTCCCAGTATATCACATAAGCCAGGCGTTTTGCTTTTGAATATCTGTATACTGACTACTTGGATTGCTTATTGGTTATTTCTCTTGACAACTCAAACCTGAACATTAAATCCCATTGGCAACAACTATCTGTCAAGAGCAAAAAAAATAAGATTTGTGTATTTAGTTTTCATTATAGAAGTGCTTGTAGTTGAAAAAATATGTACCTGTCAAGTTTTCGACATCTCGCTGGGGATGCAAGCAATGCTGTTGTGATTTCAAAACCTGGCTGACAAATTCACGTTCCAGTAGTAAAGACAAATCAAGGTTTTTTCCTTTTTTTCTTTTTTTTTTTTTTTCCCTCTTTTTGCTTTTTTCACCGCTTTGACAGTCATACATAACAATTTGAGACCTAAGTGGCACTTTGATGCACTATTCCATTATTAAGTGGTATAGTCACTACAGAATAGATGACGGGCCTGTACTCAAGGCATTGTGAATTAAACAGCTTTCAACAATGGGGGAAATTGAATGGCCTAAAGAATTCTGAAACATAAAAAAATAATGATTAAAAATGTGTTTCAGAATCAGCAAGGCATATAATTTAAAATAATGTCAGGTACTGAAATTCAAACTAAAGAAAACAGAGTATATTTTAGAAGAATCTTTAAAATTCAGAGGACACATTAAATAATTAGCAAACATCACTAAACCCACAATTATGAATTTTTAATATGACTCGTTGATGAATCTTAGAAAATTAGCACGACATAAAATAATCCTGCCTAAAATTTAAGATATGAAGACATACGGCCTTTTTCATGTGGCAGTTCTTTGACAATACATTAATTGACTGGCTTCGTACTAGCATTTCCTTGTGCCTAAAGGTAGAGATTTCAACTAAAGTAACATTGACTTAAAGTACTTAAATTAATCCTTTTGTCAATAACTATACAGCTAATCAATACACCTGGAATTAAACAACAGGTTTTGGCCAGAAGGCATGCTAATCCCTGGTCTCTTTTTGTTACAATTCATTAATCATTCAGCCACTCCCAATAAAAGATTTCCCTGTTTGAATCAGAAAGTTTGATACACCAAACAGCCCACAGTGGCAAGTAGAATAAGGAAAACCAAAGAAAGGTTATCAAAATGACTTTTATATTGAGAAAATAAAAATTCAAAAGCTACATTGATAATAATTCATGCTATATTTTTAGTTAATAAAATGTAAGGAGATATTTTTTCCTATTAAGATAAAAAACAAAAATTTAATACTTGTTATAGCCCAGAGCATAATTGGTCATATATTATCTTTTGTTTTTAAGATTATTAAAGGCTAAGAAATTACTTTTCAAACATTGATCCAGTGAGATTACTGGGAAAAAAAAGACACCAAGCAATGAGAATTCTATTAATCCACAAAGTTCTAAAATATTTGCTACAATACTTATCTCTCTGCAGTTCTGACAACTATATCAAACTGATCTCTATCTCTGAATAGGATGTGGATTACAATTTCAGTGCTTAGTACTCCAAATCTTTTTTTCCCCCCTTATTCTGTACTAGAAGGACAAAATTGAATTATTCCTTTATCCTTTTCAACTGGTAATCCTACAAAGCATGTAAAGCTACATTGGGAATGTAGTGTACTTTATAAGATGGCATAGGGTATGCCTCATATTTATGATAAACCCCCCCCACCCCACCAAAACCCAAACCTTCATATTTGTGTCTGATATGTTAAAAGATAAAGTTGATTTGAACAAGTTACTAAAAAAGACTTAATAAATATCCTACTTTTTCATTCCAAGGCACTAAGGGAGCAAAAAAGAAATGTAATTATGAGAAATAAAATAAGGATTTTCTTCGTTACAATTCCTGGCCCTTCACTGATTGCAGTAAATTATAAATTATGCAGTCAATGTAGGCCAACAAAAGAAGACATCTTCAAATCTCAGTCAAAGGTAATTACTTAAGTCGGCTGAATGTTCCCTTTTCATAGAGTGTGATCTCTCTTTGACAGCTCACACTGACAGATGACCTTCTCAGCTACGTTCTTATCCTTCGGATCATGAGCAGTGTGCCTCTCTCCCTGAATATCTCTATATATTTGTGACACTAAGCTTTCAAATACAGCTATTGACAAATCAGAACATCAGTCTAAGTGCTGGTCTTCCTATCACTCACAATAAAGTAGCTATCACTTGTGGTGTTGTAGAGCAAGCACATCTCTGAAAAATGAGTTCTCACCAAGTGCTAATTTGACACAGCTCGCTTGCCTTCCCATAATTGCTCTGTCATTGTCAGTTGGCAGTTCGGGCTCATTCCTGGAAGCTGTGCCGTACAATTGGATACAATTACTCCCATTTACCACCACTATTATGCCACTGATGTTGCCCAGTCCGCATATTGACATGCCTCATTAAACCTGGATGCAGGCCATTAATGAACATTGTTAGCATTTCTCTTAAACTTTTTGCCTCTAATAAACAGTCAGTGTTCCATGAAGGAGCACTGCCATCCTTGTGATATGATATTTATTATCTTATGGGGGAAGGGGACTCTGCAAATGGAAACTATCCAGATGCTGTGAGAGAGATATATGGTTAGATCAGCGGAGAATACCCTGATCAGGAGGACCTTTTCCGTCAGGGGCATCCTACCATTAACCAGGTGACCTCTCCTATCCAAGAGAAGACAGGAAGGATAAACACGATAACCTCGGGGCGGCCCGGCCGCTGCGGGTTTCTCAAGGCTGTCCCGCTCCCCTCAGCCCTCTCCTACCCCCAGGTGGTGCTGCGGGACACGGCAAGGAGCATTTTGCCCTGGGTCCTCAATCCATTATGTCCAGCCACTCCAATGTGCATTTTTATTCAGAGATAATTATGTGTTGATCAGAGAAGTCAGCGGCTGTCACCCATATGGCAGGCACACCTGCAGTGTGACATAGGTGGTAACGATGGCATGCTCTTGAGCTGTCATGACAGGGACAGGGACTTTATTATGTATATGTCACCATTTCTCTTAGGGAAATTATCCTTTTCCGCACAATGACAATAATGAACCTTACAACACTTTCATAAACCTTGTTTCCAGGCCCTTTCCTTGACCTTCATTAAAACTCTGCCTAACAAATTCAGTGCTCTATGAACGAAATGCAAACTTTCCAAGCAAATGTAAGTGAGCTTTTGGAGTTTCTTTTTAACCACTTTACACCATGTGGCCACTTGGACTATCGATGACCCTGTAGAGCACATCCTGATCCTTCAGCAGGGCAATGACCACATATAGAAAGACTAAGACAAGGAATAACTAGTTTTTAAGTGATAGAAATCTTTTATTTATAAGAGAATTATAAGAGATTTTTAAGAGAAATTTTGTCTGAGTGTTAAAGGGAACCCTTCTGTCTAGAATAGAATAGAATAGAATAGAATAGAATAGTTTTCTGGAAAGGACCTACAATGATCATGTAATCCAACTGCCTGACCACTTCAGGGCTGAGCAAAACTTAAAGCAGTTTATTAAGGGCATTGTCCAATTGCCTCATAAACACTGACAGGCTTATGGTGTTGACCCTGTCTCTAGGAAGCCTGTTCCAGGACAGTATAATAAAAAATTATATTATCCTAGAATTTCTCTTCTTCACTTCTTGGCTTTCTTTGCTTCATTCTCTACATTTTTTCCTTCTGCTATTTGGTTCATGGCACAACAGAAAGTCTCTGTGGAACTAAACCCAAAGTAGAACAGACAAAAATGCATTTTGTATCGAGAGAGAAGGAAAAAGAAAAAAAGGGAAGTAAGCTTGTGCTATTCCTCTCAGGCATCCACAAAAGCCCTGTCTGACTATCAAAAGGAGAAACTAAAAAACTCCCATAATAATGTGTAATATTTAGGTGGGTGGTTGTGGTTGGTTTTTTTGTTTGTTTGTTTGTTTTGTTTTTGGTTTTTTTTTTGTTTTTTTGTTTGTTTGTTTTATTGCAGATCGTTCTAATTACAGTGTTCACAGTTAAAAAATTAAGATGGAGGCATTAGAAAAATGTAAAGCAAATTGATGTTGTCAGTGTCTTTTTACAGCTAGTGTTTCTCTTTTTAAAGCCTCAAAAGTTTGAATATGCAGTTTAAGTTGGCATTCTTCACCTTTGGGTTATCTTTCATACAGATATTCATGTGTGAGTGCATATATGTAATATCCCTGCTTCTTCTGGTTGTGCTTGACATATTTCTCCCATTTTGATATATACGAATCTACTTTCTACAACATTATTTCAATAGCAATAGAGTACTTCAGAGCAGAATTCATTACTTACATGTGAATGCTGTCTGTCTGTCTAGAGAGAATTGAGGGACCAGGGAATTTAGCTTTAAATTTACTTTTTAACTTTAAATGGCTTTAGGAAAAAGTTGATACCAGAAAAGAATGTAAAATTTGGGACATTTGAAAACCTATGAACTTTCTTAGTCTCTTTTAAATGTAAATATTGTACTGTTGAAAGTGCTTGTGGGGCATGTATATGAATTCCGGAAGAACATGCCCTTTGGTTTGGCTGTGGTCTAAATAATGCTGTATAATGCCAAAGTGTAACAAAAATATCTGAAAACTTTCATTGAATAACCCCATTTTTTTTACTTAATCACTTACTATTTTGTTCACATTGATTTGAATAATTTTCTCTATGATTCCCTCAAATTACTTTGACAAATATTAAGGCTAGGAGAAGAGTGTCACATTCTCAGCTATATTTCTGAAGAGTTACAGATTGTTTAATCAATTAACCACCAACCATAAATACAAATAGGAATATCATATTGTCATATTTAAAAATGGAAACATACAATACCTCATCAGTGACTAAAGTCCCTAAGCTTCCTGTTGGTATCCTGGTCAGTATTTTAAGAGGCTGAAGAAGCATTACACTCTCACTGGAGACAAACAAAGGAGTGGAGAATCACAGGCAACTGAAAAATCATTAAAATGTAGGTCATCCAAAAATAATTACCAGAGCTGAAACTGCTCAGGATACAAAATTAACTGTTTTGAGGAAAAAAAAAAAAAGAAGAAAGAAAAAAAAAGGGCTTTTTAAACAAAAGTGGTCAAGTTCCTGTTTACATCCAGAAATAGCATCACAAATAGCCTAATGCAATGTACAAGTAGAGTGCCCTGTGTTACACTGCCCAACATATGTGCATCACTACTAAAAGAATATATACAAGCTCTCCTATCTTCCATTCAAACATTTATTCAACCCCATTTAATTGATTAGAAATAATCATTCATTATTAAGACTTCTGGGCAGTCCCTGTACTCAACTGTTCCTCTGCTATCAGTGGCAGCTCCAAACATTCTAAACTCATAGAGTAAGGTAAGTGATGTGGAGGTTAAGAATGCTTATTGGAAATATAGTCTCCAGACTAGTACTGATTCAGGGACTAGAGTATCTTTCTTTCAAGGGAAGGCTGAGACACCTGTGTCTGTTTAGCCTGAATAAGTCTGAAAAGGAATCTTATCAATGCTTATAAACATCTAAAGAGCAGGTGTCAAGAGGATGGGGCCAGTCTCCTTTCAGTGGAGCCCAGTAATAGGCGAAGGGGCAATGAACACAAACCAGAACACAGGAAGTTCCAACTAAACACAAGGGGAAACTTTACTCTGAAAGTGCTGGAGGGAAATAGGCTGCCCAAGGGGTGTTATAGAGTATGCTTCTCTGGAGACTTTCAAAAGTGTTCTGGACACTCTCCTGAGCAATCTGCTCTAAGTGAACCTGCCTGAGCAGGGGGTTTGGACTAGATGATCTCCAGAGGTCCTTTCCAACCTCCACTGTTCTGTGGTTCTGTGATTTTGTGAAGCAGATATAGACTCAATGCTAGCAACTTGTGAGTAGTAGTATATGTAATTTGTGAAAGGAAGAGAGAAGAGAAAAAGGCAGGGAAAGATAAAATGATAAAGAAAGAACAGAGAAAGTAAAAAGACAAGCTTTGATGCACCTTCTTTGATACTTTAAAGTGGATTCTATTTCTCTGTTATGCAAAGAGGAAGTGATGGAAGAAGACCATTTTCTTCTTTCTCTTTCACCATCCCACTCCAGAATATACCTTTGTGTCTTCTGATATTATGGTAGTGAGCATAGTATAAAAACTGAAAGAGATATTTTCACAAGTATTGTTGCAGATTTTGGCTTTGAAATCTAAGTAACTTTCAGGAGAACAATAGCATATTAGGAAATGTTTGCAACCCTACCACTGAGGTGGGACACCACCTGCCATGCTTCACACATAGAATTGACCTCAGAGAGAGTGTCAGAGTACAGTGTGTCAATACAGAAAGAAAACACTATGCAGAAAAAAGTAGTATCAATCAAGAAAATAAAACTTGAAATACACATTTACAGAGTTCTCTGTGAGTAGATGTAAACGGTATCTGTCAATTTTTACTCACCTTTTAATACTTCAGGTGGCAAACAGCTCATAAAATGTGTGTGTGAATGTTACCTTATGGAAAGAAATTTTTCCTCAGAGAAATGAATGCTTTCTGTTCTGGCTTTCATATGTATATCACGAAATTGATTTCACGTTTCTCAAAGTTAGTGACCTATGACACATTCGTTTAGAAACCCAAGGCTATTACTTGTGTTAAATAACTAATGTTTGTGTATGCATGTATTGTACATTTGCATGTTGTAAATGCTTTTGTATTTTTGGCATGTGGGATCATTTAGAAATTTCTTCTAATAAGACATATACAACCCCTGTGCAAGTGACCATAGGCCAGCTGGAGTCTCAGTAGGCCTATGTGAACACAAACCCACAGCACCCTTCTGCAAGGATGGCCACCTACAATTGTTCTGTTAAAGAATGAAATGGATCCATTTTTCACAAGATATGATGGAGGTATAAGAAACATTATAACAAATAAGTCTTTAATGTAAAATCTGGGAATGGGTCACATTTTCAGTTGCAGACTTTTGGTAAGTCTACTATGTAATTTATTTATAGTCTTGGCCCAAATTTTAGTTGTTCATTAATTATGGTTTTAGTTTATGCCATTGGGACTCCAGGGCCTTTACTTTCCAAAAGCCAGAGCTTTTGAGGAAAAGAAACACAACCAAATACATCAGGGCTATTGTTTTTTTGTTTGATTGTTTGTTTTTAAGCATGAACAAACTGCTTTTTTTTTTTTTTTCCCTTTTTGTTTTTTTGTTTTCCCATTCTTAGAAGGGGTGCAAACGTTTTAGTCAGTCTATATTGGAAGAGATACATGGGGGAAGCATTCTGTTCAAATTTGGTAAACTTCTCAATAGTTTCAATAGTTTTAGAAGAGTGGTCATGTGTTTATAGTCTGACACTACAATAATTCTTTTATTAATCTGGATCTTTAGCATGATATGAGAAAAAATGTATTGTAACAGCTATATGAAGAAATTATTTTACAAATTCAAACCATTTATCAAAGAACAACGTCACCAGTAAAATAAAGATCTAATTTTACAAGGTCTTATCCACAAATGTAGGTCATCCTAATGACATTACACTTTTGTGGAGCCACAGGAATATGAGCTATAGCCATAATGAATAAAATCCTTATCCAGGACAAATTAGCAAAGCAGTATTGGTTTAGACTGGCTGATTAGTCAGATCAGAAACTGAAAACCAAAAGAGCTGATCAAGCTTCCAAATGTGATTCTCTGTTTCATTGGAAGCATGTCTTCATCATGAAATGGAGCCACATGTAGGAATGTCTGAGGTAAGAGAGATTTGGATGAAAGGCCCACAAGAGGATTTGCAGTGTTGTGCTGGTTTCCAGCTTCATGTCAGATGTAGGCTGGCAGTATTTATGTGCCTGTAGTCACCCCACATCCAACCCTAAGCTGTCTCATGTCCATCCAGCACCAAGGAGCTCTACCTTATACTTTGCCAGTCTTCTAGTCTCCCTCTGGCAGAGAGTTGGAAGGTCTGTACACCCCAGAAGGCTGGTGGTTCCTCTGCACATGAAGCTCTCTGCGGTTTCAATGCCTCAGACATGAACCTAGCTGGACTCCATATAAAACCTTCTGTTCACCTCCCTGTGCTTTAGACTCACCTTTAGCGACTAGGCAGGAACTGTTCTGCACTTTCCTTCTACAGTAAAAAAAAAAAAAACAATCCCCAAATAATTTAGTTTTAATGGCATGGCAATCGGATCTCTGTGATCCTTTACTACATTAAAAGATTTTACCAGGTATTTTTCATATATATATATATATTTGCACATAGAGTTAGAAGTCTGATTCATTAACATATTCTATTAATTTTTTCACTTACAGTTCAGCTTATTCATATATTTAATTCAAACAGAATACAGAATGATGTATCTGATGTTAAAAGGCTGTAATTTTACTGCAATGGTGGACTGTTCTGCAACAAATACCTGTAACCACCACCAACACCTATTTAAAATACCCAGCCTAAAGAAATGGACTCATGCATTTGTGTTCCCAAGCACAATATTTTTGCAGAAGTTAGCAGTAATAGTGTATTATTTATTACATGTGTGCTGTCATACTTGAGGACACAGTAACCCTCTGGATATATTACAAATTAAATGAACTCTGCTGAAGAAGAAATAAAACAGCAAACGGAGACACTTGGAGCCTGAAGCCATGAGATGTTCATCAGCAGAGTCTGAGTCAACAGTTTCCTTGTTAGCTTTCAGAAGCATGGTGTCCTCCTAGGTGTACATACCCTGCTGATCTTAAACAGAGCCCCTATTCATGACCAAAATAACTGCACAGGGCAGTGGAGTTTCTGTTGTATTTTGAGTTCAAGACAGGAATGTTGCTATCTGATAATAAATACAACAGAAGTTCTTTGTTTCTGCAGAGACTGCAGATTATGAAGGGCTCTGTTACTGATCTGCTCAGTGTTATTGTTTAGAGACCTAAAACGTACATTGACTAGTCTTTAATGGCTTCTGTATTTACATTTCCCTGCAGAGATTAATTTAGTCGGCAATGTTGAAGACATTTGTGCCTGATGTTGCGTAATTTTTGTTTTACTGAAACATACTGCCCTGCACATTTTCGTGAAACAAGTGCTCATTGTCTGAGGCCGTAAGTCACTTGATTGAAACATTTTCTTTACAACTTCCATCCAAATGGTTTTTGCCATGACCAGAGACAGTACATAGGGAAGGATGGCGGTTCAGGCTTTCCACCACTCTAACAGCCCCAAATGCTTTTTAGTTATCAGAGAACTCAGCCCATTCTCACTGGACTCAGTTATGTATTATAGAAAAGGTAAGCAATCAAAACTTAGACCTGCAAATAAACCAGTTATTCCTGCAAATGATCCAAAGGCTCTAATGAAGACACAGCCTCTAGTCTTTGCATGAACGGCAGACAACATGGGTAATATCCTTCTTCCGACTTCAGCTAGTGATTAGACTCCTGAGGCATGGTCATCTATGGCCTGTTTATATGGCAATGTAAGAAGTCTCCCAATTTTCTGAGCCTCCTGCTGCCCCTCCAGGAGGCTGTAGGACTCCTATCAGACTTCTTCCTTACCTGGCAGCTCCACATAGATGTTTCTGACATGCTGTAACACCTGTCCAGAATTTCTCTGCAGCTGAGCTAGACACCCAAGCATCCATTCATGCTCAGAGAAAAGAAACAGGTGTTTTTATGCTAGAATCCATTGTCCTATTGCATATGCCTAATTTAGGACAGCAGAAGAGTATTGTGAGAGAACCTTACCTTCCATTAATTCTATCGAGAGGGATTTAGTCAAATTGTTCTGGTGATGGCAACATCTAGACAGGTGAGCATCACAGCCTGTTTCTAATACTCTCCTGAAAGATGTTACCACTACTGAGAATATCTACATCATAACCAAAACTTTTGTTTGTGGAAGTCTTGATTACTGTTAGGTCACTCCACCTTTCAGGTTGCAAATCTGGTGATGACAATACTCATCTCAAGCCTAAATTCTATGCTGTTATAATCAAAGTACTTTCAAATTTTTAATTTAATAACTATCACAGTACTTCTCTCACAAGAATACTACCTGTGAATAATTATTTCCATTCTCCTGCTAATCACTAGTGAGTGCAGGAGGATACAGAGCATTCCATTAATTTTTGAAAAAGTGATACCTGCCAAAGTGTCTGGGTTTTTTTGTGCATTGATCTGTAGCAGGAAAATAAAGAATTCTTTCTTGTCTAGCCCATCAAGTGTTATTACTATATTTTCATAACAATAACCTTAGTGTAAAGTAGGGTTTCATACCTCTGCAGTTGTAAGCAGGCAATGACCACTGTTCTGATTTGACAAACCAGATAACTGAGATGTCATACAATGTCTCAGAATGTGGAGCAGCTCCTAAATTTCTCATATAATAGACTGAAATGTAAACCTCTTCATACCACTTTCAAAAGCATCTGCCAATTATATGTGTTTGACTAAGCTGTCTTTAAGTACTCTTTCAGACTTAGATCTACATTTCCCTTGTGGGGCAGAAATTTCAGCACCTCATTGCTATCTTCTGAACAGCTGCAAACCACAGAACAAACGTACATTGTTTTCTCCTCTAGAGAGTCATCTGCCTGATGGATAATAGCTCCTGTCTGCTACTTCTCTGAGTCTGGTGGCCAAAATCTATCCCACGAGTCAGAAGATCTTATCTTCATACCCCAGTGACAAGTCAGGCAGGAGAAATAAATGCACTCACAATTAGACCATATCTAAATTTCTACACATAAAGAGCTAGAACAAGGCTTTCCTAGTAGCTCTGGTTATGTTATCTCTCTGATTTTAAATGTTTGTTTTTAATGACATTTGAATCTTGTTTAGGAAATGATGTATGTGTACATGTGAGGTGCTCACTCAAGACACTTTTTTTGCCTGTAGAAGTTACCAAGAAGTCTATCACTTATGCTCCGAGTGTCTCACCTGTATCTCTACTTCTTGCACACATTTGTTGAACCTTTTGTTAATTTTTTTGGATCAAGATTTTTGTATCTGTCAGCCTCATATATAGCACTTAGTACATCTAAACTGTGAAACATCAGAACTTGTCCAATCTGAGCAATATATCATACATTTATTTTCACAGATTAAAGTACATGGAAATGAGCTCAGTTTTCCAAAATAATGTGAACTTTAACAAGAGATGGCATGGTATCATAATGCTTTTATTCTCTCTAATTCTTTATTTTTGGTTTGGATTTTTCTGTCCAGCATTTACTGTAACACTAAAAGTATGTAGTGCTGCATCTCAGGATGGGAGTTGTATTATTTTAATAATATTTGTAAGTACTTTATCATGCAGTCACTGTAGACCAAAGAGTTTTTGAATAAGGAATTCTTTCCTTGTGCAACAGTTAGAAAAATAAAGATTGTTGTTGTAGGTGGAGTTTTGGGACGTTCCCATAACATAGCTGCAGAATACTAAAATTACTGAGGACATTGCCAAACTGAAATGTAAAGAAGGTTACCTTTCTTCTCCCTGAATTGTTTTCATTAAAAACCACGCTGAATGTGTTATTTTTTACAAATACGCTGCTATTCCAAAAAGATTTCAAGTTTCTAGGTGCCAGGTACAGGGCACTTCATGCCAGAGAGATTTTTAAACTGCAGTCTTATAGAGAGTGATTAGTTAACATCTTTTTAATGATGAATTAATGAGCAGTAAAAGCATTGTAATTCCAATATGTACAGAACCTTGTATTTAAAGGCAGAGATTCAGTAAGGGTTGTTCTGCGACCTTTGTGGTGCCAGTAAAGGTTGGGTTCAGTACAGGCAATGTCCAATCAGTCTTTCAAGGTTAACTACACATGCCAGGCTGGGAAATGAAACAATTACTAACAAATTTTATAGGTATATTCTGTCAAATTTAAAAGGCAATCAGAAGTCTAAATGAAAATTATGCCTGAGGAAAGCATTAAAAAAAAAAAAAAAGGAGTGAAAGAGATGAAGAAGGGCTTTTTTTTTTTTTCTTTTCCTTTCAGTCTTCATTCTAAACTAGGCACTGAAAAAAATTGGTGGAACTAAAAAAAAACGTTTGGGAGACATTCCATATTCTTGGAAGGAAAACCCCAAAATTGAAAGGGTAGGAATGCCCAGGAAGGATGACATCAATAATCATCTGGGCAACACTTGCACACTGAGTGTGAATGATTCATTATACTGTAATTAATTTTTAATTAACTTTACCCTGCTTTCCTTATTTTAGAAAAGTAAATAAACTTCATTTTATGATATCTGCTAAACCAATGAGCAGGAGCTAGAGTTGTGCGCTAATAAAACTAAGCAATATGGAAAAACTGTGTGTAAAGCATAATAAGTAAGAGTTTCTTTGTGACTGAAGCCATTTCTCATGTTTTGTAACACCAATTAATATTTTTTCAACTATTCCCATTAGCTGCTGTGCACACAAAATATTTTTTCTAAGTGTTGCATTTTTTCAGGTTAAACAGAATAACAGGATAAATTATGTTTCTTACATAACTAAATAATTTCCCCAAATCACAAGGTCTTCATTTTTCAATCCACTCTCCTCCATGTAGTTGTAAACACTCTCAAAGAAATAATAACAATCAGAACAGAAAGTTGAAAAGAGCAAATCTAAAGTGGCTGTTTAAAAAGGTTGGGTAGGGACTAAAAAAATCTGATATTGCTGTTAGCAGATTAAGGAAAAATATATTTCTTCCTGTTTGTGGCTTGATTCTCAGTCAATTAATTTCATTCAGTGGATCCTTTGAGATCTCTAAAACTGTTTTTATATCTGGTAACAAAATGAGTTAGATTCTTAGGTTGCAATCTTGTCATATTGGAGTCAGTGGAAATTTGCCATTGACTTCAACTCTAGGATACAAGCTATTAAAACATATTGAAACATGATCTTTTCCCACTTTAAAATTTTTGTTTCACTGAACCTGTTCAGTTTGGAAAAGGTCACTAAGTGACTGCATATAGGATGAAAATCCAAAAGAGAAGATGAGATGAGTCTTTAGTATGCATCATGGAGTGTAGCACTCAGCTTTGGTCTTCCCAAATGAGTTCCCCATCTCTAAGCTTGTGAATATTTTGGAAAACTTTTTTTTTTTTTTTTTGGCTGCCTCAAAATTTCAAATAAATGAAAATAAAAATAAATTCTTAGGAAAAAAAAGAATTCTCACTTTCAAGCCAGCTTTACCATCTACATTTCTACAGACCATCATCTGAATCTGCGTTGCTGTATGTTAAGATCTATCTGTCCATTTATTCCTATGAAAGTTAAAACTTTGCTGTATGTTTTGCAACTGGTGGTGGGAGAAAGCCCTTTCCTTTTCTTATTGATTTTCCTACTCCACCAGTGTACAGGAGTTACCTACGACAAATCAGCACTGCAGCATACCTGAATTCCTTCTCTGCTCTTCCCATTTGCTTGCTACACAGGTCCTCTTTGCAGGCATAATTTTAATGAAATTATACAGCCTGTTTCATATGCCTCAGCAAAGTAGCTAATCTTCTGATATCAAATCCAACTAAGACAGAGGTAGAAGGAGTACAAGGGAAGAAGAGAATATTAAAAAAGGGGGTAGGAAGGCAAATTAGCAAAGTCAAAGCAATTCAGAGGAAGAAAATGGCATCTGAAAGAGGCAATGGAAACAGAAGGAAAGCAGGAGTATGGGCTGACTCATAAGAGAAGAGGCTGCTCAAACAGCAGGTGGAACAGACATAGGAGAGAGAAAGAGAAGTTCTTGCTGATGGCAAAGTCTTTGCTTTCAATTTCATTTGCAAGGAAAAAAAATGTCAACAATTTTTGCAAGAAAAGGCTCAAGTCGTTGGTGACCTGCTGCTTATTTTTTCAACATCTTCTCTTGCTACCAGCTGCTTGAGGAAAGGGAATTCAAACAGTTCAACAAGTGAAATAAAGTTCAATCTGACATCTCTATTATTGCTATTCAGTTATGACATTTGCAATAAAATAAAAAAAAAGGCAAATGTACTTTAGTAATGTGCATTTTATTTACAAACCAAAAAAAGTCTGAAAACTGTTATGACTTTCTACATGATTACCTATATATTCCTTCTTTTCCCTAGGGATGACAGGCTCTAATCTCTATTTATCAGCTCTGCATTTCTTTCTGTATTACTCTGATGTATAGATTAACCTGTCAGACCTAACCCAAAGGCCTTGACCTCTACTCTCCTTTAGGTACTCCTTCAGCATTTTCTACTGCAATGGCATCTATACAAAATCCATGGTGGAGAGGTTATGTTGCAGTTAGGGAGAGCTAATTTTAATTAATTAATCAATTAATTAATCCATTGGAACATTCAAGCTCTATAATGGCTCCCTAAGTTAAGTAACCTCATTATCTTATTTTCATTATCCTCTTCTTTTCTATTCCCTTCTTTCTTTTTGTGTCAGATTTGCTTGCTGGATCTTGTTTTAAATTAGATTCTTTAGGGCAAGGATGCTGTCAGACCTGGTTTGTACAGTAGCAGGCGTGTTTGGGCCTCATCCTGACTGGAGCTTTTGGACACAACTGTAATTAATTATCATTTACAGCTGAGCCACAGTGATGTTAAATGCCTTGTTCAAGGTGTCAAAGCAAGTCAGCAGCACAGTCACAAATGAAACCCAGATGGCATCTTTCTCTGCTCTAACGGCAAGACCACTGCTTGTTCTGTGGGACTGCTATGCTGAAATAGATGTTCAAAGATATTATAAAATTTTTCCCAAGAAAAAGGAGGGTATATTTGATTTCCCCAGGCTTCAAAGAGAAAAAGGCCTCACATACCTTCATGTTAAAATACAGAATTTTTTTTATTCTATAATTTCAGAAGTCCCTGTTTGCCATAAAATAACTTCTTGGCTATTCTTAATAAAATCTCTTTGTTTTACTCTATCCAAACAAATTTCAGTATGGAGTGGAGATGCAAAAGATTTAAAAGACTGGGCAGAATGTAATAGAAGGATTGAGCCCAGAAAAGGACGGTAGCAATTGCTAGGGTAGATGTGTTGCACTGAAAGGATATCAAAGGTAGTAGTCTGTAACATTTGATACCCTAACCACTTAGGCAGGACATGTCTAATTCAGGAATTGACTCTTATCTGTTAGTAGTTTAGCTCTTCCGCACCTTCAAGAGCTTAAAACTATACAAGCTGATAGATATTCATCCAAAGACAGAAAACCTCTGTAATTCATCCCTGAACTCACTGATATGGAGCTGAATCAATTTAACTATAATCTTTCCAAATCATGGACTATCAACTGTCATGATCAGACTTTTTTATTGTTTCTACTGTCAACAACAAGCTTGAGACAGTGACATTGTTACAGCGTTCTTATTAATTACCTGACAGAAGACATACTTGCCAAAGGCTTATCAAAAAATAAGGATGTAAGTGAAACTGACTGTTGTTTATGTGCATCTGCACGAGTGAGTGTAATGTAGTGGTTTTTTTTTTAAAGATGGGGCAGAAATGTTCTTGAATCCAACTAGCTCTGGAAGAGAAACATTATTTAAACCAATGATTTCAAGGCAATTTTAAGGAAAACCATCAAGGTATTATGAGAGTTGCTAAGTATCAGTGGACCTTAGATTATAGAATAAAGAACCTGTTCGATTACAAGATATCAAATGCTTGTACAAACCAGTCTGAGGCATGTGATTAAAATTAATCATGAAGCTAAACTTCCAATACAGAAATTATATCTAGTGTCTACAATGGCAATGAAAGAAATATACACATTAAAATTCACAGTTTAAAAAACAAAACAAAACAAAACAAACCTTGTTCAGTACTTTACAGATATCTAAATTCAGAAGATATCTCCTTCAGGGTTTTAAAGTTCCTTAGATACTAGTGTTTATCCAGTGTACATGCCCAGAGCCACTCTGCCCTGCACAGCTGCAATGCTCTTGTCCCCTCCTTAAGTATAGGTCTGCCTTACTCAGCATTACATATTCCAGTCCCAACATACTTGAAAGTTAGATTTCCAAGGTATCTAAAATAGGTATCTAAGGCTTTGAGTACACAAGTCTTTTAATCCATAATGGGAGTGCATTTTTTGAGGATTAACTCAGAGTTATCCCCATGCAGTGCATTTTGGTTGGCATCATGGGGCTTTGGAGCATGTGAACTGCATTCCATTCAAATGAAAATAAATCAGAATAAGTGCTTTATGAGTGCCCCTAGATTTATATATTGAAAGTTGAATGAAATTAATAGTTTGTAAATTACAGTTTACTTTTGCCTCACCAGCTTAGAGTATGTGATTTTGAGTCTTCCCCACTTGAATGCTTGGTTCTGCCAAGAATGCCTTTTTGAGCTAAATCTGACTCTCATACACTCTGAAATGCTCAGGCTGCTAACAAAAACCACTTTTTCTTTTTCAAACACAACTGATACGGACTATTTTTTACATATTAACAAAACTATTTATCTTTGTTTCTTAGTTTGGGTTTCTTTTTTGCTTGGGACTTTTTTTCCATAATAGCAGGGTGAACAGATTTCAGACACCAGAGTTCCCACTTTCATGTTTTAGCTAATTTCAGGAATAATGTTCTTCTAGGCAGATTCTCCTGAAACTGGAAGGAATTTAACCTGGCTATGTCATAGCAATGAATACATTCTTACTTCCAAACATAGTGAATTTCTGATGTAAAAATCATGTCTGCCCAATACTTAGCCTTACTAAACAGACTCCACAGCCTGACGTGGATTTTTAATTTCTGTGCTAGAAACCACCAGGTCTCATTGCTGTCTTTGCATTACTTCTCTTTTTGCTCTTATTTCATAGGGCCCATTCATATATGATTTTTTTTTCTTTTTTGTTAATTAGATAACATTTCTACTTACAGAACCTCAAACACAAGCAAACTTTAACTCTCTTTTACTAAAGAAGGTTTCCTCTAACTCAACATTTTCTTTTCTTTTACAGTTCATAGCCTTTTCCTAATATGCAGCTAAACATCTTCAGCCTTATTTTCAAGCCATTTTTCCTTATATTACCTATCTCTTTAAGTTGTGAATATCTACATCCCTTCTTTATAATCTTTCCTTGAAAGTATTTATAAACTGATATCACATTCTGCATTATTTTTTTCCTGTTCTCCACTATAGAATCATAGACTCCTCATCTCTTCATTTAACATCTTATTGTTCAGTATAATGCTCTTGCTGCCACTGTTTGCAACATTTGTTTGCATTTCACATGTAGATTTGTTTACTTTTACATGAAAATTTCTGTGAAACTTTCTCTTGAATGGCTAGATGCCAGGTGCCAAAAAAAGCTGCTTTATCACTCTTTCTCAGCTGGACAGAGGAGAGAAAATATAATGAAAGGCTCGTGGGTCAAGATAAGAAGAGGAAGAAATCACTCACCAATTACCATCATCGGCAAACTGGACTCAACTCAGGAAAATTAATTTAATTTATTACCAATCAAATCAGAACAGGTTAATGAGAAATAAAACCAAATATTAAAACAACTTTCTTCTTGTCACAGTTTAGGCTCAGGGCTGCCCCCAGATCTGTAACAAAAACTGTTAAGCCCTCTCCCCTCCCAAATGGAAAGAGAAAGTGAAAAAGTGAGAGAGACTTATTGATTAGAAAAGTAAAAAAAAAAAAAATCTTTACTGCAAATAATAATAATAAAATCGAATATATACAGACATATACAAAACCAAACTAGTATCGAACCCAACCCCCCGTATGGCAATATGTCACCGTCACTCCTGGTGCTGGGGAGCAGGCCCTGGGCAAAAGTCCCAGGCTGAACTCAGTGGCAGAGGGCAACTGAGTACAGGAGCCGGATTCTGGAACTGGATTCAGGAGCATACGGATTTGGATCAAAGGCAGAATGCACACAGTCCTCCTTCGATCTTGGCCATTGAAGAAGAACTGACTGCCCCTTGTGATCCTTCAGCTTGATGCTGAATATGCTGGATACGGGATGGAATACCCCACTGGTCATTTTATGGCCACCTGTCTTGTCCCTCCCTGCAGGTGCAGCCTTTACTTTCTTTCCCTCTCTGTGTGGTACACAAAATTTAGCAGTGACCTTGGTCTGCATACCAATCCTTGGTAGTAACTCTAAACATGGAGAGTTATCACTGCTAGAAGCTGATATTGTCTGTGAAAATGTGCTGTTAACTTCAGAAAGTGCAGCTAGTTAGAAGAGTTTTAGCCAAAAAGTAAAATCACTGAACAGAATTAGGTCTGTTCTAACCCAAACTAGGACACTCCCACCCTCCCTTCTTCGTGGGCTTAACTTCACTCCCAATTTTCTATCACCTCCTCCACCATCAGAAGTGCATGGGGATGGGGAATGGGGGTTGTGGTCAGTTAGTTACATGCTGCCTCTGCCACTCCTTAATCCTCTGGGGGAGGACACCTCACACTCTTACCCTGCTCCAGTGCAGAGCCCTCCCACGGGATACAGTAGTCCACAAACCTCTCCAACATGAATCCTTCCCATGGGCTGCAGCTCTTCACAAACTGCTACAGTGTGGGTACCTTTCACAGAGTGCAGTCCTTCAGGAGCAGGTTGTTCTAGCATGGGTCCTCCACAGGGTCACAAGTCCTGCCAGAAAACCTGCTTGTGTGGGCTCCTCTCTTCACAGGTCCAGAGGTCCTGCCAGGAGCCTGCTCCAGCACAGGCTTCCCACAGGGTCACACACTCCTTTGGGCATCTACCGGCTCTGGCATGGGGTCCTCCACAGGCTGCAGGTGGATGTCTGCTCCACTGTTACCCTCCATGTGCTGCAGGGGGACAGCCTGCCTCACCATGGGCTTCACCATGGACTCCAGGGGAATCTCTGCTCTGGCACCTGGAGCACCTCCTTCTCCTCCTTCACTGACCTTGGTGTCTGCAGAATTATTTCTCTCACATATTCTCATTCCCTTCTTCATTGCTGTTGTTGTGAAGTATTTTTTTTTCCCCTTTCTTAAATATATTATTACACAGGCACCACCACCATGGCCGATTGGCTTGGCCTTTGCTAGCAACTGGTCGTCTTGGAGCCAGCTGGTGTTAGCTATATTGGATGTGGGAGAAGCTTACAGAGACTCCTCACAGAAGCCATCCCTGTAGCCCACCCACTACCAAAGCCTTGTCATGCAAACCAAATACACTCTCAAACTTTTTTTAAAATAGTTTTAAACAGTTTTGGATTTCAGTACAGCTAATGCTTCATCTCTTAGGCTAATATTTATCTGAAAGACCATAGGGAGTGGAAAAATGTACATGATATAGATATATAACGCTCCTTACAACTCTGTAGTGGTTTCCAGAAAGTTACAAACAGGTAAATCTATCCACAGATTATGGTAATTTGATTCTAGTATTTTTTTACCTGGATTTCTGAGGAATGGATATTACCCCATCAGGTTCCACATGTCTGCACTCCTTTGTCTGTCTGCCTCTCTCCAGTAATTCTCTAATCTGCTGGCAATTTCTGTTTCAACCACATTTGAGAAAGAAGAACCATGAGAAGTATGTGATTTCTATACGACTGATGAAAACAATTGATTTGGTGTAAAAGTGTTGGTACAAACACTGTCTTCACAGAGAATAGAGCTTTACAGTAAGAGAGCACAGGTTTATTAGACACCAGAAAATCTATTTTGCATTGGTGGTTTCTCTCTCAGACAGATTCCCTAGTATTCAATAAGACAAAATCCATAAATTAAGTTTTTCCCATGCCTGATTTTCTCAATGGCAGCTCTTCCCTGTGTATTCTTTAAGGTATAATATGGCACAAGTTTCTGCTGAAATCTTAGTATAATTCAGTTAAGAATTATCCATCAACCACAAGACACAAATCCATTTGCAACTAATATGTTTATTAATTCTTGTGATGTTTGTTATGCATATTTGTCACTCTTGTTCTTTCTTAGATTTGCTACTTTTCAGATAGCTGTCATATACTCTTTATTTTTTCTAATCTCCTCTGATTGATGACTACATTCACTATCCCCTCAAATGAAACTTTGCTACAGACACATTTGCCCTGCATTTTATGTGTTGTGCTGACGTCTGGAACAGTTTTCAACTGTTTGCTTCTGTTTGGTATCCATGTCTGTTCCAGTGCACCAGTTCTTGCCCCACTTGTTGCTCCACGCGAATAAGCACAAGAAGTTCTCACTAAAATTGAAAATGTATTTGTTTTGCAAAGAAGCTGGACACTTATGCTACTTTAAATCTTACTCTTGGTCACCTTCTGCCTTTAGTTTCCACCTTTGGGTGTGCTAGATATAATATAAACCCTGATTCCAAGTAGATACAGTCCCTCCTGCTTTGATGTGGAAACCAATTTAAGCATTTTTTTTTTTTTTAACATGAAATTGCAGTTGTGATTTAAGCAGCCAGACCCTCTGCATTCTGTGGCAAATAGGATTGCTGAAAATTTTCCTGTCTAGAGCTAGACTCGTCAATGAAAATAACTCGAGATGCATTTTTGGCTTAAGCC
>NW_008622637.1:26905-38417 GCF_000691845.1 Merops nubicus | reverse complement strand
GCCTCCGCTCTTTCAGGAACTCAGACCCAGATGCACAAAAGGACGTTGGCACTAACTGGTACTAACTGCCACTGTAGGGACCTAACACCAAGCTGAATTCTCAGATTGCTTGCTAATGTTTAACACCTAAAGCTCAAGCTGCTGAGGTTATCACCTGTAAATTTCTTCATGGATGAAGGGCCAGCTGCTGGATAAGCTTAGAGGAGCTTGGATCCTAGTAATCCTTTTTTTTTTTTTTTTTTTTCCGGGGACAGGGGGGCTGTTTTGTTTTGTTTTGTTTTGTTTTTCAAATGAGAAGAGCTTTCTCCACAGCATGCTGTCTCCAGCAATTTCAGCACCAGTCTACATTAAAGCTCTGGATCCTTAACTTGGAGCCCAGTATTTCAGTGCATGTGACAGAGTACTTAAAACACTAAGAGCTAGCTGCAATGTGGAACATCAGTCTCCTGACAGGATTTAACTCTAAGTGCTAAACAAAAAGATGCCCAAAAGTGACATCTGCAATGCTCCTGGAGTACTTTCCAAATGTGAAAACATTACTAAATGGTCCTCACAGGATGCCTGTATCTGTCCTTTCAGCATCCTATATGTTTGCCTGCATTTAGAAGTGTCTACCTGCACATGCAGCGATGAGATGTGGAACTTTGCTGATCAAGCTCTTCATACTTCTTCTAAGTGCTGGATAGCATTTAGACATAGAGTTGTGGAGCCTTACAAAACCCAAGTACCCTTACAGCCTATACCAGCTATAAAACTACACTTTGTGTTTTTACAGCTGACACTGTGAAGGCTTTAGGGTAAGAAGTACCTACTTCAGCTGCACAAAGGGACTGAAAAATAGACAAAAAAACCCAGATGCAAATCCATTCTTGAAGCATAAAAAGTGATCATTACTTAAGTAAGCCACAGTAACTATTCACCTATGAGATTAATTAGCTCAAATCACAAAGTAATTCAAATGTTTTAAACTTTAGTGAAACTTTCAGTGTCAGTTGTGACGTTGTTATTTCAGCTGCAATGACTCAGTTATGTTCTACCACATGCTCCTTCCCTTGGGCATGGCATTGCATGCCTATCTCATACATATACTTCATGAACTGGTTTTCTAAGTCTACATTTGGTGCTCAAATTCAGAGTTATGCACTAAAAATAATATCCACAACCACAGGACTACTGAGGAAGAGGAGGACTGAAAACCAGAAAAGGACCAAATGTAAGCCAGCTAATAGGAAAAAAGGTTTTAGCTAGAGTGCCATGACTCTCTTAGTTTAGGCTGGATCCAGAGCTTATGTGAGATTGGCAGTCATAGCCTTAAGTTCTACTCCTGCACCAAAGCAGTTTTCCATTGGGTAGCAGACTTATGCAGCAGTTTCTTGTGAGAGCAAGAATACAGATGGTCTGCAAAAGAGTCTAGGCTGCAGAAAGTCTAATGGACTACAGCCATTAGACTTTTATGTAATCTTTCTTGTACCTGTAACATCATTTAATGCTCCTGTGATTTCCCTTTCACTCTTCTGTGCATATTTTTTAATAGGAAATGTCTATAGTCACTGTACATTTTGTTTTGCTCAAACATTTTCAAGGGCTTCTCTGAACTAGGCCAACATGAAAGTTGATGGATGATGATTTATTATTTATTTTTTAATTTTTAATTTTAGATCAGCGTTATGGATCAATATAGTTAGCCCACTGAAACTGGCCATAGTTCTGCACATGGAGAATTATAATACTTAAGGTATAAATCTGAATTTTCTGACTAATACCTAGAGTCTAACAATTTTCACAAGTAACAATTTTTAGTAGTTCTAGCTTTGGGCATAAATGCCTAAATTCTTCATAAAATTCACTTCAGGTGCTTACATATATTTTTTTGATCTACATGCTTCAGAGATCTGATACTCCTGTCATACTTGTCTTATACTGACAGGAGCCAATAACTTGCTTTTGAATAAGTGCTCTACTGCCCCAGCATATCTGTATTCCAGTGCCTAGCTATCTCCTTGGGAATTTGACAGATGTCAGGTTGCAATCAGGGCCAGAGTCTATTTCCAGTGTTAGGTCCAAAAGGACAATCTTCTCTATATTTTAAGAAATCCTACTCATGGGTTTCCCTGATTTCACATTGAAATAGAGGTTCAAGCAAGTTTTTAGCCAGAATCAGCACTTGTCTGAACACAGTAACACAGAATCAGTACTTTGAAAATCCTCTTAGCAGAAATGTGTATATAAGTACGTTGGTACGCCAACAGTGGTGGCAAGGGAGAAGGTTTTGTTGGCGTGTCACCTTTAACTTTGAACATATCTGTTACATCTGCAAAATGGACAAGACCACTCTCTTTAATCCCTTTAAAAATTTGCCTTTGGTGCTCATGCACAATTAGTGAAGCTCCTGTACTTCCCATGACTGAGATAACAAAGTTGTCGTTAGAAATAAGACGGATTCCAGTAGTGACCACAGTGATGCTGCCTGGCACTCCTAGATAACGCTCTCCCCTGAGAAGCCTTACCCTAGTAATTACTTTCTTCTTGCTTTTGTCAACCTATTTGAAGTCTATCACTTTTAATGAGTATTTATCTCCAAGTCAGTAGATCTGTATTAAGTAGCACTTTATGTAATGTGTTATTTCAGTCCATTATCCATGGTACTCCATACTATCTTTGAAGCCTTCATTCCCAGTATTTGCTCCATGTTGACTGAATCCTTTGTACAAGCAGAGCCCCCTGGACTCCAGAACCATTCCATATGGACCTAAGTCTCCATCCATATGCATAAATGGTGAGATCTAGGGCAGTAATTACAACACAGGAAGTGATTAGATTTTTTTTAAACTATTGACTATTTTAATGAGCTTACTTTTAATTATTAATTGGAACCTCCCTAAATATTCACATATTGATTCCCTTGTATGCCTGAGTATTATGCCTAGAATGTATGTAAAATTAATTGGCCAATACTTTCCCAGTTCTTCTTTCTTGCCATGCACAGTTATTTTTAGTCTCTGAATCCCCAACTTGTTGAACGTTATCTGCAGAAGTTCAAAAAGTCCTTCAGATAGTTCCTTGAAATATTCAGATGCACCATTTCTAAATGTTCATATGCATCTTACTTAACTTTTCTAACAGCAGTTAGGAAGCAGAGAAATTATTACAGAACACATTAAGAGGGACCATTATCAAAGGTGGATAAGCCAGTGAACTGCAACTTGCAGGGTCAAGTACTGACCCTACAATTAGAATCTGCATATTTTTACTAGTGTTAATAAAGCTTATGCCTGCTTGTATCTTTTCATATTATCTAGCCCTAGACAGGACAGGGGCCTTGTGGTTGGTACAGTGTAGAAATAGCCCTTCTCAACAGGCTTGAGCTCATCCTAAAATTTAGCATGTGACCAATTAACTAATTTAGAAGAGATGTCAGGTAAGGAAGTTTTACAGCCAAGAGAAGGTTACCTCCTTTAAAAACAAACCCTCACAGAGACAAGGCTGAATCTCTGGGAGAATGATCCAGCCTTTTGATTTGTTGATAAGGACAATCATAACAGCTGCCTACATAAGCAGAGCTCACTTCTGGTTTCAGTCAAGAAGGAGCATGCTCTAGGAAGGTAATCATCCCTGGTGGTTATAAATGGAATCCATGAAGGAATACCTCAAAAATCACTGTGAGAAATGTACGTTCCAAAGATCATAACCCCTGCAGATCAACAGCAGACAGTGCAATGACCTATAGTGTGAGGAAAAGACAAACATGAGGGTGATGGTTTTTCATCTCTAATTGCTTACTGCATATTTGGGAAAGGTCCATATAAGAAAGATCATTTGTCTTCTCTGTTTTGTCATAGTCCACACATGGATACGATTGTATCCACACAGCAGGTTGCAAGACTGAGCCTGTAAATATATTTAGTAACTTATAGGCAGACATAAACTAAAACCATGTGTATTTGCTTTTAAGGCAATCAGTTTCAGTAGTCTTGTCAACACCTCTGAGGGCCTGCCCCAGGTGTAGATGACCTTATTCTCTGTAAACATTGTCAGTGAAATAATTCTGATGTTATCCATTTATGAGGATGTTAAGAGGTATGACACCACCTAGCTCTTAGGTGTCCATTGAGGAATTTTTGGAACCTGATAACACACCAAGTACTTCACTGGAAAATCTTGAAGCAATTTTTGTACGATAGATTTTTGTATTGTGTTATAAGTGAAGGTTTATTCATGAAGAGACACATTCAACTACAAGCAGTAAGCAAGTGTAAAGAATTTTGACTGCGTCAGATGGCAAAATAAAGCCTTACTAGGACAGGCCGTGGCTTCTGTATGAGAGTAAACTTCATCTTGGAAAAATCAGAGCTGAGAACTAGCAATCCAAACTTAAATCCTCAAAAGTAGCTCAGCAACATAAGAGCCCATAGTCTTCATGAGTTACGCTTTAATAGATGTCAGTAGACAACACTGAAACAGGTTCAGTTTCATGAAGCAACCAAGGGAACATTTCATTTCAGGAAGAATATGTAGGCATCTACTTGTATCAGAGATTCAAAATATACCCTCCCACTGATATAACTTTATTAATATCTAAAGGCATATGTGTTTGGGTTTTTTTCAGCAATTGGTTTTAAACATATGATGATCTGCAATTGCAAATGGCCCAGAGGATCTCAGTTCTTGACTGTACTAAAAATTTTGGTAACTTCTTACAAACTGACCACAACTTTCATGTAGAAGGATACTTCCCCTTAAAAAGAGTAAAGATTGACTTTCATTCTTTTGTTTTACTCTGGACTTGTCCTTGCCACAGAAATGTGTCCTTACCTTTTGTCACAGGCAAAACAGTCTTGACTGTAGGAATTTTCATTAATTTAATTTATTGACAAGAAACACAAACTTTCCATTATTGAAGTGGGTATAGAGAAAAAAAGATGGCATAAATAAATAAACAAACACTGAAGTAAGCTCATTCCTTTCCTTTTCAGCAGGCTCAACTTCAGTCAAACACCCCTTCAGTCAAATATCAGCCTTAGTTCCCTTATTTTCTCCATGGGCTACATTTAGTTTCTTTGGTGAGGTGTTTAGGGGGAAGAGGAGTTTTGGGATACTGTGTGATGGTTGCTTTCAACCATCACAGATGGTTGAGATTCAAGCAGATCCTTGTTTCTTACTGATTTTGTTCTGCTATAACATGAGTTGCCCAGGACTGCATTCCCTCAGGGCTGCCCTTGCCCCAGCACAGCACACCCATAGCTGCAATCTCTCAGGGGTTTCCCTGTCATGGCATGACTTACCTGTGCACTTCAGTATGCCTCAGAGGTGTACTCCCCTCTGGCAGGAGTGCATCTTAATCTGTGTCTTTGGTTATGTTGCTTTCCATGTGTGTCCTCCATCTCTTCTCCACATATCAGCAGACAGTATTGCCTAAACATGTTTTAGCAGAAGTGCTATGTGATTCTGTGACCTGCTGAATTTTTGGCACATAATAGAGTACAGCGGTGGGTTAATCCTGGCTAATCAAGAGATGCCCACAAAACCATTATATCACCCTCCTCCTTTCTTGTCCCCTCTCCACAAAGCAAAAAGGGGAAAAGAAAATAAGATGGAGACAAAACTCCTCTGGTGTAAAAACAGGGGCAGTTTGATTAGAAAGCAAAGGCAAGCAATGCAGTGTGTGGAAGCAAGGAGAAAAAAAAAAAGATTTATTCTCTACTTCCCACCAGCAGGCATTGTCCCGCCCCCTTCTGGGAAACAGGGCTCCAAAACACGTATCGGTTGCTCCAGAGGATGAAGGATTAGCACCCCCCAACCCCCCTTTGTACTAGCTTTAGAGTTGAGCTGATGTCATATGATATGGAATAGCCCATTGGCCTGGTTATGTTCCCCCCAAGCTCCTGCCCCCTCATCCCACTGTGGGGGGAATGTTAGAAAGAGCCTTGGTGCTGTGTGAGCACTGCTCAGTGGTGCTCACAGCATGGGTGTTACCTACACCCTTCTAACTCTCAGCGCAGAGGCACTGCACCAGGAGGGCTGCAGTGGGAAAATCAGCTCAGCCAGACCTGATACAAGTACTAACACTTGTTTCTGGGCAACTGGACCCAGCTGTGGACAGCACAAGACAGTTTGTGGCCTAATCCCAGAGAGGTCACTCTGCAGCACCTAGTCAAAACCCTACAACTTCTACTCAGTCCTTAATAAGTAAGGTATAATTATTTTTGAAAGAACATTTTAAGAAGTTAGTAAAACCTGAAGAAAAGGAATGAGAGGAGATATTTGGAACAGTTAGAGAAAACAGGACTTTAGGAATGAGGATCAAGGTTCTTGAAGATTAGGATGATATCATGTAAGCCCCTAATGAAGTTCCAGTTTGGCTGGAATAGAAGACCTGAATGACAGTCACAGCTCAAAGAATGAGTTGTAGACAAGGAAACATACAGCTAAGGATTCCATGGCTCATCAGCATGGAAGATAAATTTACTTGAAATTGTGGTGTACCAAACCACTATTGTTTATTCCCAGCCTCCCGGGTGCTATGCATTTCACACCACAGATGAAGGATTAAATTCTCAAGAAAGGCTTAACACTGTGACATCTAATTTTCAAGCAAACTGCCAGCCAGATACTTCCCTTTATTCATCAAAGCATGTTACACTGTATGCCAGTAGAAGAGAACTGAACCAGAAGGTAGATTGTAGGAAACAATGAGAAGAGCAGGGGATCTGAAAGGATTTTCCCTTTTTATAAGATGTCTGTATGCTCACAACTTTTTAGCTGTGAACTGTCTCCTGCATTGAAGTACTTAAATGATGTCATTTCTTTTTCACAAAGAAACAAAAGAACACAAACAAAACACAAGGACCCAGTCTAGTACCACTCGATGATGAGGGCATGTAGCCAAGAGACCTGCTCTCAAAATGTTATTTCATCTGAACTTACATTCTTCATAAACGATATAACCACAAGGCTATCTACAAGCCAGAAGTTCACATCTCACCCTATCACTTGCAGTTCCTGTTCTGTTAAAAATACCAAGGTGGGACATTAACTAAGAAAGAAAATCTTTATAAATTGGTATCGTCCCTTGGTTAGGGTACCAAGATCTTCCACTGCAGGAAACATCTCACATTAAATCGTAGGTTGATGAAACTAAAAGAGGAAGAAGAATCTAAACATTTTCCTGATATAAATCTATACTTTCCAATCTCTTATTGAAGGGGAAGAAGAATCTCACTGCATTTTGTTGGATAGGCACATTCTGAAAATGGTTACTTTGATGGATCTGTAAAGTAAGAAAGGCAGAGAAGCACATGATTTGTGAGTCTTTTGTGAACCTAAGCATGAACTGGATCTTCAAGAAGTTCAGCACTGACTAGGAAAGAGACATTTTGTTCACATGTACCTATCAAAACTTAGATACCTAAAGGGCTTCACTGGAGAAAACTTTGTCAAAGGCGTCTGCTGAACTGAGGGAAATTTAAGTGCTAATGATGACTAAGTAATAAATTATATGCTTAGAGACTCATTAAGGCCTCTAAATCACTCTTGCAGTTCTGCCTCAAAGTGCTAGGTACAACAGACAACCATAACGTACAAGTAAAACAGAGTTTTTAAGGGAGCTAGTATATAGACAGAAAAGGGATTACTTAGTGAAGAAGACAGATGGAATGAACAATTGAATGACATTTACTGAACAGAAGAAAGTGATAGGGAAAAGGGACAGGCACAAACATGTAGGAGATAGAGGAATGGTGTGCTGGATTTAAAGGACATCTGGTGTAAGGGACAGCTGAAGTGTATGAGTGACATGCCCTAGATAGAAGGTTGGAAGTGCTGTGCATGAATGACAGCTGGCTTAGCTATCATGGGTGACATGTCTTCCACAGAGGAATAGAGTGCTGGATACAAGTGACAGCTAGTGTGTACTTTATGAGTGAAATATCTTTGTTACAGCAGGCAAATATGAGGAGAAATTAGCTGCAGTGCCTGAGCAACATCTTCCTGACCAAAGAAGGAAGAGTTAGATGCAACGCAAAGCCACAGTGCATCAGTAACATGACTTAGAAGGGGAAGAGAGCAGTAAGTGGGACAAGAGCAGTAGGAGCAGATTGGATTAAATAACCCTAGTGGGAAGGAGATGTCACAAGCGTAAGGTATGACTGGAGTGTACAATTGATGCACCACTAGCTGAAGGTACTATCAGCGTCCAAAATCTGATAGAGTTGGCAGTTAGCTGAGGCCAGTGTGATGTAGCCATAGTCCTTGATCTTTCCAGCATTTCCCTGAAGTAGGTCAAATTTTCCATGGGGACTATCACAGCGATTTTTATAATAAACACATTAGTAGACTGTTCTTGATGGCATTGTAAGCAGAAGATTTTTAATGGTGTTGTATTTGGTCCTTATTTGGACAATAAAAGTATAGGTGTCACTGAGACACACTAAAGTGGTCTACTCTGCAGTTTTTGGAAGTCATCTCTCTACTGATTTTTTTTTTTTTTTTCCCCAGGTGATATTCTACTACAAAAGTATATCAGTGAAGACACTAGTTTTCGGTCTTTGGGGATTTTTCATATGAATTCCCTCACTCAACAGCAGACTTCTGAAGACTCTTACATACTTTGTAGCTACTCTGTGATCATAACACAGGAAGCTCTGATCATGATCAGTGCTACTGGAAAACAGTCCTTATTTTTATGAAACACTTGCTCCCTCTCCTTGTGTGCATGTCCAGTCTATACAAGTCTACTGATACTAAAATTCTCTGGTCTTAACATTTTATATAGCCATAAATCCAAAATTGCACACATATATACAGGTCTTTGTGTATCATTACTACAACAGTCATGATAAACTATAGGACAATTTGCAATACTGTAAATTATTATAGACTGTCACAGTCAACAAAAGATGACAGAAGCTAAGAAAACTTCATTCGGGGATCTAGACTCATGAGTCGGGCTTAAAATTTGTGGGATGTAAATAGCAAATAATTACAAAACGAGTCTACTTTTCATTTATCCACCTCTGAGGGTATTCTCAAGCTTGCAGTCATCATGCTGCCTTGTACCCTGTAAGGTCTAGAAATTTTTTTCTTTTTAATGAAAACACTAAGCCCCAGTGAATTGTATGACTTCAGGAGCCAGGGATTAAAAAAAATCTGAAATATCATGAGATGTACAATAAAATCCCTATGATAGAATCACCTTAACTGGCAACACTGAGTTGGAAGGCCAATTTTAATTTAACCTTAGAATGTGATGCAAGACAGTCCCACAATGCAGGTCACATCTGTGAGGCAGAACCTAGCTCTCAAGGATACTGAAGTTCTCTTTTATTGAATATTCTTCATAAGTATATTGCAACTTTGGCCTCTGTGCAGACTTATGAAAACAAATACTGTGAAGTGTAGCATTGTAGAGTGCTGTACAGGAACAGACAGGTTTTAAAATGCTTAAAACAACCGCCTGTCCACACAGATTTCACCAGACACTGTTATTGGTGACCATCTTATACAGTTATTAAAAGAACTGTGCTTGTTCTTACAGCTTGGAATAGCTTTTATCTTGAACTGAATAGGCTCTTTGAACATAAGGCTCAGGTGTAGAGGAGTAAACGAAGCCCTGGCTGTTTTCTCCCAAGTGGACAGGAAATGGCCAGATCCTGGGCTGCCTGCCTACATCCACATATTTGGTGATTCGAATAGTTAAGTAAGAATGAAGCAGTAGTGGCTTTTTGTTGGCACAGTTATCAAAGGGCTCTTTGGAGCTCAAAGACGCCTGTTAGCAGCAGGATGTGCTCCACAGCTGCCGGGCAGGTAAGCGTGCAACAAGGTTGTATTTAGTAATGGGTAGCACCAATTTATCTGTAAACCTCAAGCTCTCCAGGGGCTCTGGGCAGTGGAAGCTTGCAGTGCATCATGTCTCTTTGAATTTCTAAAGCAAACAATAATCAGCCTGAGTGGTAAGAAAGCCCAGCAAAAAAAGCTGTCTTTCTAAAAGTGAAGATAAAAAGCCTTGGGTGTAAATGAGGCAATGTAGGGAAGGAAATACATTTTACTGAGACCTAAATAAACCTACAGGTCCAGCTTATGAAATGAGAAAGAAGCCATCTGTCTTTCAATTTGCTCAGGGCACTTGGTCAGGGCCACCCTCTCAAAGCCTTATAGACGTACAGATACAGGATCTGGAGAAAAGCCACTTAGGTTACCAAGTTCTGCCTCCTATCTGGCAACAAGCGTATTGGATAGTTTTGTTTCATTAACTTCTCAAAATGCATCCTGAAGCAGGATAGCAATTTTTACTGTCACGTGTGATACTGGGAAGTTGTTCTACAATCTCAGTCTTCTGGTCTGACTTGCTCTTTTCCCCATTTTGAGCCTGGGTTTATTCCTGCAATCTTTATACTCAGGTATTGTGCTGACATTTAGTTCTTTTCTTCCTTCCCAAAGCTGCACCCAACATGCATTTATATCGTCATTCAATTTTATTTTGTCAGATTATGCCAGCTAAATTCTTTTAATCTCCACTTTTATAACAGAGAGCCTCCTTGTCCTTGATCAGCCTATTGACCCTTTTCTGCTTTTTCCAGTCTGGATGGATCTCTGCAAAACAGCAGTGATCAAAACTATATACTGTGACATCCTATCATCACCTCCGGAGTTGCACTCTCACAGCATTTTGGTGGCTTCTAAACATTCAGTAACTGACCGTTTTCCTTTCCTTGACATTTTTTACAATGTCTTTACTTGTATAAGGGAGGTAAAGAGATAAAATGAACATACAGACTCTTAGGTCTGTTCTTAGTAAAATTTAAGACTTCAGTTCTCTGTTAATGAAATATGCCTATGACATTGGGAGGCATTACCAATAATAAAAAGGGTCAGGATAACACATGAGAGTAAATAGGTGACCCTGACAAGTGCAAATGGGCTGGAAATCATATGCAACATCAGAGATACAAGGGACCATAAGATATAATTCTGAATTTCTGAATTAATTTGCTTGGGTGCTACAGATTAAATCACCTTGCTGGTCTGGCATTCAGCTTTCCTGGACAAGGCGCTGTTTCTACCAGTTCTGCTTCCAGGATCTATGGAGATAAGTTGAGGGTCCATCTCCATCTCCTCCTATAGCTTCAGCTCTTTCTTCACATTTTCCCCAGAAACCTGTGAAGGAATATGTAAATAAGTAGGACTTCAATGAACTGAGTGATTCTCCCATGCCTGCAGCTGAGCAAGGCAATCCCTCTGAGGAGTTCCACCCCTCATTTCTTCCCTTTACAGATTCCATCTTTGAAGTATCTAGTCCCTCAACTCGGAATTAATCACTTTCTGTGTTGAATTACTCAGGGTCAGGCAACCTGGCGAAACGCCAAACCTGATAAAAAAATAGGCTGGGACTAAATTAGCAAGGGTGTTGTAGGTCATGAACAGGAGTGCTGTAGGTGCCTTGGCAAAGCCACCAGGGGAAGGAAGAACAGCATCTGTTAGGTACTGTTCAGTGAGCATGAGATTTCATTACAAGTTT
>NW_008622637.1:21905-24405 GCF_000691845.1 Merops nubicus | reverse complement strand
TTGATGGCGCAAAAGGCCAATAATATGTGACAGCATGATCTCATTAGAAAAAGGAATTTTAGCCCAGTGTGATCTGAGTGACTAGTTCCAAAATGTGCAGTGAATTTTATAGTTCGTCTGGCTGGCAGAGTTCCATGCTCCTGCATTCCCCAATGGTAAATATTTGTAACAGATTTCACATTGTAACACAAGGGCTCCTTTCACAGAGCAGGTCATGTAACGCTGCAAAAAAATCAGGGCCAGGGCAAATAAACAAAAAGTCATGCCAAGTTCACCACTCCCAAAGATTCCTAAGCCTGGCTGTGCATACAAACTTCACTTGCTACTCATCAACATCAGCAATTTATGGCCAGATGGTTATAAATTTACATTCTATAAAATTTTAGAGGATGTTATTTTTTCCACTCAGTTTGTTAATTAAGTTTCAGTCTTTTTATTTCCTCAAACATAACAGTTCAATTTTTTATTAATGATACAGTATCATATTCTTTCCTGTCTCTTAGTACACCTACTCAGCAGTACCAAGAAAACTTTCATGAAATGAAAGTAAAGCTTTTGCAGACACCCAATCTAGAAAACTTAAGGGTTTTGATCTTTCTTTTACACTCCCAAGGCAAACTAGCAACGGATAGGGAATCATTCACAGAAAACAAATAGTGGAATAAAATTTCCCCTTTAACAGTTATTTTTAAAACCTTTCCCTTCCCCTTTTAAGATAATACAGTATGCTGTGTTTAATGTGCTATGACTTGCTTCCATTCATAAAAAGTGTCTCTCTCACTCTCATCATTCTTATGCTGTAATTAACAGTACCAAGAAAACTAACATTAAAATCCTGAAGAATGTAGCTCTGCTCAATTAGAGCAATTCGGAGTCTTGAAAATAATTTCCTAAGTGGAAGAAAATGCAAGAGGCAATAGCCAAAACCCCCAGATA
Source organism: Merops nubicus (assembly GCF_000691845.1). Taxonomy (NCBI): domain Eukaryota; kingdom Metazoa; phylum Chordata; class Aves; order Coraciiformes; family Meropidae; genus Merops; species Merops nubicus. The sequence goes on along the minus strand of NW_008622637.1, from coordinate 23,469 downwards.
TTTCTGTGTATTTGGCAAAATAAAATTCTGCCTCAATTCATAAGTGTGACTTAAATAAAATAAATCTGACAACATTTGTTAAGCATTTGTAATAATACCGAAGGCACTCAAAACAATATGCGCTATGAAGCTTGATATATTTTAAACAGACCAATTTAACAAGTAACAAATTTCAAACATACTTAATTCAAATAAACACTTTTACATTGAGGCTAGTTCACATTGCAATATTTTGGTTGAGTACCTATGCAAAGTTATGTATTTTATGCAGCTAATGTGTGTAGAATAGCAGTTCAAATATTTACATATACAAAATATAGGTGAAAAAGGTCTTTAGGAATCTATTTATGTATTTTTCCCCTCCTAGGACTTTAATGTAAGCAGCAAGGGTTAAGAATTGAGTAAACAAAAGGACTAAATTCTGCTCTACACCCATTCAACTTTATTGACTCCTGAGGAGTTTCATGGGGATATAAGAGAGCAAGATTTCAGTTGCCATGTGCATAAGGCAATGCCAATAATCCTGTGTAATATCAAGTTAGCATTAATTTTATAAAACTGCCTTTGTTTATTTCAGTTAGGGTTTATTGCCACTGCATATACAGAGAGTCTGGGCAGTAAAATTCAGTCAAAATGTTCAGGTGGTTTTGTTTGTGGTTTTTTTTTTTTTTTCCTTCTTCTCTCTCTCTGTTTAGAGACTTGTACTTAATCTTATTTTGGCTGTTATTTTTGTGTTTTGTTTTGAGAACCTGGGACTTCTTCCTTAACAGAATAAATACTACATAGGGTTTTTCCTGTAGAAATGAGCACCATTGCATTTCCTATTACAGCTTAACGGAGGCAACTAATCACAAACATAGATGCGAAATGTTTACATATGTGATAATGCTCCACACATATAAAGAAAAATACCCACCCTTATTTACAACAAAATATAGTATTTATTGAGCCAGGCCATTAGGGTAATGATACAAAGAGCTGAAATATATGTACCGTGCTCCCTTCCATTAAACGTATTATTGCTGTCACCATTATCAGGATGCAGCAATTTCAATGCAGTCAGAAGGTGGCTCTAGTGCTTTAATTTTGCTACTTTGCCTACCACAATATCCAAGGAGTAGAAATTACTTTTGTGCTATGGTTTTGGGTTTGGTGGGGGGTTTTTTTGTGCTTTTTTTTTTTTTTCAATTTAACTGAAGTTCCAACTGGAACACAACATTTGATTTTATATATCAAACAACTTCATGCTCACAGAGATGTGCACATTCACAAATTTTCTGCTTTTGAAGGTTCAGCTGACTGGATGACAAAGAACAACAACAAAACACAAAATTAAAATATTAAAGTTATAGCTGACACCTCCGAAATTAACATCAACACACTGAGAAATATGGAAACACTGTGATACTACAAAGAAATTAGAACTTCCCTCCTTTTCTCTTGCAAATCAGCCTTTGCCATCTCTGTGGCAGTCTTGCAGAACTGCTGGTTATTGGGATGATTCTTTTGGGTGGAAGTCACTTCAGGTGTATAAAGGCAGATTAATCAGGCTTTATGTAGATGA
>NW_008622637.1:14405-16905 GCF_000691845.1 Merops nubicus | reverse complement strand
TCAAAGCTTAACTTGAGGTGAACATGCAAAGCTGAACAGTCGCTGTATCAGAGGAAAGGTAACTTGGGCTGCAGATATGCCATTACACACGTGTAAGTTGTCCAGCATCTCTCTAGGGAATCCTAAAAGGCAGCTCTGTCTTCTAAAGGTAACAGCCTGAATTAATTACCCTTCTAAGTGATTCCCATTTTACAGCTGGGAAAACTGTATCATAAGGCCTACAAGTAGAAACGTTGGAGATACACAGCAGCCCAGCATTTCCCCAATCACAGTATCCATTACACAATCTGTACAGGGAGATATAGCATAGTATCTTGTCCAAGAAAATGTAATTAATATCAGAAAAACCGTCTTCCCTTTATGCAAGAGAAGTCTCTCATGGTTTGTGCTTCATCTGAAGAGAAGGAATTGCATTGTCTAAGAGAGGATTTGGCAAGCAGAGGAAGTGGAAAGAAATCATCTGTCTGCTTCCCACAGCAAAAATCATTAAAAGAAATGCAAAAACTAGAATCTACACTCTCCCTCCTCTATCTACAGTGTGTAAAGATGCAGCACTAAAAGAAGAGCCCAAACTGCTGACAGTGATACAGGGGTAAAAGGCAAATAGAAAGTAGCTTTATGTGCTGTACTTGTCATATGAGACAAAAAAGGCTTAATTGTTGGTATGCAACCAGAAGGATGGAAGCTAACAGTGCTGATGGAGGATTTTTGCAGAAAAATCTTGAATGAATATACTGCTTCCAGGTTACTGCTGCCACCCAGAAAAGAAACCCTTGTGAAAGTCAGGAAAAGAGTTTAGACAGTGTCTTCTCTTTCTTAGTACATCAGGCTTTAGCACACAGCATCTGTCTGGAGCTCATCAGATCAAAAAAGACATGGAAAGGTGACTGTAAATATGTAACCAACTAAAATACTAAGAGAAACATGTTAGGACTGGAAATCAGCTTGATTCTGTGTTTAAGAGTTCCAGTGCTTTGCCTGACTCATCTCATCGCTTCCCACTGGCCAGCAGAAGAGAAAGAAGGAAAAATGAGAGTGAAAGAATAATGTGGAGAGAATAGGATAACCAAAAGGGAGAACAAAGTAGGGGAATAACAATGGAGCAGGAAGGAAACAGAAGAGAAACGTTTAGGGGAGTGTGGAGTTTGAAAAAGAGGATTGAGAGGATTAAGAGTAAAAAAGGAGAAAATTCTAGTATCCTGGAAGGTAAAAAGGAGTACAAAATAAAAAGTGAATTATAATTACATGACAATATAGGATTTCTCCATATCAGCTCATACTATTAGTCCATCCAGTTGTGTATCCTGACTGTAGCAATGGAATGAAGGATTAAAGAAAGAGAAACAAAACAAAAATAATGCATACACCCAACCAAGCAAAGGAGTGAATGATTTCCTGGGCCCTGCAGTAATCAATTTGCATCCCAAAGCACAGGACTGGGTTAGTATTAGGAATTGTTATTAGTAATCATCAAATGATATGGTGTTTGTATTTTTTTTTTAAATTAACCCAACTGTTTTTCTTGGCTAGATGTGCTCCTGCATCACTGATTCCCTTGAGTTGACTGGCCTACTAGTTGCACTAAGTAACTCTTCTTCACCTGAAAGTGTAATTACAGAGGGATCAAGCAGTTGGTATGTTATTGTAGATACCACAACATAAACAGTTTCATGTCCCTATCCCTATTTCCTTGTCTGCTCTGATAGTTTCAAATTTCTTTCTCAATGGGCCACCATCAGCTTAAATTTCCTCTTTTGAAAAGAACATTCTCACACATTCTGCCTGTGTGCTTAACTTTGCTTTGAGGTCTGCCTGATGATGATCCCCAGCCTGGGAATGGTGTTTTGTTATTTTCCTTCTGAGCAGTCATCTGCAGAACACCACAAATAACTCAGAATGGGTTAAAGTGACCTTTCCCAAAACTACTTATCTGATGATTCCTGATGGAGGGTGGACAGTGGGGGCAAACCTTTAGACCAATTGTCCCTAGTCAAAAAACAAAACAAATGGTTTGAAATCTACTTTTCATCACGGTTTAAAAAAAGAAGATTCTCATATTTTTTTCCACTTGGGAAGTATGGATATGAATTTGTTACTGAGCACAGGAAGGTTATAAAAATGTCCAGGATGGGTAGTTTGTGTGAGCTGCTCAAAATGGAAAACAAGAATGACGTTCCCCAAAGAGAGTCATATCATAGCCTGAGAATTCACAAAAGGTGTTACCAGGTAGAAGATGGCAAATGATTATGAGTCCTCTCCTCTCCAAAGCCACTAACTAAGATGATCTTTCCTATGTATTTCTTTCACCTCCTTTCTCTGCTATTGGTCATTAAAGAAATGCGTTTTGGGGGGGATACACATATTTTGGTTTTTGTTTTTGGTTTTGTTTTTTAAACAGTGACATATTGCATTACTACCTCATTGATTTTATCATTCTCTGTCTATGTCACAGAAACCAACACAGCTGCCTTCCTACCACAGCCTTTTCAGTGAGATCAGG
>NW_008622637.1:4282-14374 GCF_000691845.1 Merops nubicus | reverse complement strand
GTGTGACTATGTCTTTAAAGTGTGACTGCATTACCATACTAGTGCAAATGTCTTAACAAATCCCAGAAAGTGTAAACATAACTTCTCAAGCTGCCTGAAAATTAATGAGTGACCACAACACGCAAAATCAGAATCAAAAGTCACCCTCTGCTTGATATATTCACTATGTTAAAGCAAAACCAAGAAAAATATGTATTTTAAAATATTTATTTAATTTTAAATCTGAAGTCCAAAGCTAACTAAGTATCATCAAATTCATTCATGCTCATTTCTCTCCTCCCACTCACTGGCTCTCCCTGGTTTGTTCCGGTACTTAGGCTTAGAGGAGCAAGCTATGTGAGATAGTACTGGATTTGTTTTTATGATAAAGGCAGCTATTACCTTTACTCTCACTTTCTTGGCAGCAGAGGAGCAGCTTCATGTCATAGGCGTGGTTTTGTAGCAGGAAGACGTACAGAGTGAGAAAGAAGGAGAGTGAAAAAGTGAAAGATGGAGAGAGACAAGAAAAAAAAAAAGCAAAGGGGTTACAGTAAATGTCTCTATAATATTTTAGTAAAATATTCTGGCTTCTTAAGTGCTCTGTAGCTTTGGTTTTATGAAAGGATAGGGAAAAAAAAGCATTTCTGAAAAGTAAAAATCATATTTTTGCCAGAAAACATAATTTCTACTTTTCCACTTTAAAGTTGGAGACTCTTTGAACAAACATTTTGTTAACTAGGCCTAAAACTTTTTTTTTATTTTTCAGGCTCAAACCAGAAATGCCTTTTAAGATTTGTCAGTTTGGGTGTCTTTTAAAATGTAAATTATTTTTTTGCTGGTATCAAAATGACAGCCTCAGGAGCTTTTTAAAAAGATAGTATTGCAGCAAATAATGCAGAAGCTTCCCACGCTGTGCTGTCAGAAGGCCTCCATGCCATCTTACAACACCCTTGCTATTTCTGCCCTGACCCTCCTTCAAGCAGGAGCTGACAATCCTGCTAAATCATGTGGTAGGTTAGTGATGTGGGAAAATGTCAGCATGTGATTACAATAAATCTCCAAACTCTGTTTCGTTTTATGTGACCCGTTCAGGATTCAAATTTAGCAGCACGATGCAGTGAAGATGGAGGAGATATGTGTGGATTACACACTCCTGAGGGGGGCCTGACATGTGGAGCAGGGGTTCACTCTGGGATGTAGATTCCCTCTGAGTATTCAGTTGGGGATGGAGGGGAAAGGGAAGAAAACCTTCAGTTTGTAGCAAGGTCTTCAGGGAAATCACCTGGAAGAAGCTGAACTAAGAGGTAATCCAGGCTGCCTTGAACACCTGTTTGATCACCAACTCCCATTTGAAGGGCAGCTCCAGAAGCTCCTTCTGATGGTGCTGATGGTTGCCATCGCCGTTTCTTCCTGCTGTGAAGACTGTCAGATATTACATAGCTTGAATTTCCACATATATTAATTCAAGTCAAACCTTCTCAAGCTAATTTTCTCTCCTAGGTATTTTAAGCCAAGCTGTGCAATCTGCAGAGACCTAGAAATCTGAAGTACATGGGGTGGGTCATGAAGACAGACACATGGTTTGAAGCAATGCTGGTCTCAGCTAGCAGTGACTAAGACCAGAAGCAAGGTCTCAAGCCAACACAGAAATAGGAGGGTAAGTAGTCTGGGACACTGGGTAGGATGGACTGGCAGATGGACACAGCCAGAGCAACTGTATAGGATGTGGGGACCTGCCTGAACAGTCAGTTAAAGGACCATCTAGATGGTGGTGAACACACAAGTCACTGAGCAGCTCCTCAGAAGGATATGTTTGACAGTGGGAGAGAGGTGAAAGAAGCCTTTCGTTATCTCACCCATGCTAAGTTGTATTTGTGCTCCTTTGTCCTTTGGAGAACAAAAGCTGTCTTACATACTGTGCTACCTTCCTTCCCAATTTATATGTATTGCAAACATTTTTTTAATTCAGTTGCAGGTCTATTCAGGAACTGAATAATGTGTTTTGTTTTTAAATCTAGAAGCTACATGCTATAAAACATAAAATAAAATATAGCACCACAGGGAGCCCACCTGCCACATAGAAAGCTGATCTCTCTAAAACCCTTTGGCTTGAAAGAAAAAATGAGTTTAGGCATTTTTATAGGATTTCTCCAGCTAAAGCCCACCTTCAAATCCCACTTAACTCAGTATGTTTACATGTCAGATTTTCATTACATAATAAACAAAAACATGTGCACAAATGTGAAGAAACTAAAATCAGATGGCTGGTGGACTGTAAGGAGCTGTGATTATACAATTCCCTCCAGATATCTCTCCAGAATGTCAAGTCCAGCTGCAGAGTTTGGCAACTTGTAGCCATTTCACCATCCTTAAGTGTGGTTTTGGGTTTGTTTTTGTTTTGTTTTGTTTTGTTTTTGTATTTGGCAAAATTGCCTTTTCTTCTGCAACAATAGAGACTATACATTTTTTTAACTGGATAGCTCTAAAATCCAATGTGATTTATATGTGTCACTGGATTTCACAGCAAGATGTTATTTTTCCATAGTTATGTAGAAGTCACTTATCCTTATTGATCTTCCCACTTAAAATAGTATCAAATTAAACAGTATCATAATTATACTGATTCCTTTTCCACATGCTATGCCTGGAAACAGTCACGACCATACAAGACAACTCAGTGAGACTAGCTATGTGGATACAACATAAACCTCACCAGCTACAGAGAATGTAAATGTCCAAGTGATGCACCAAAATAATACACCGCTCCTGGCCTGCAAAGACAAACACAGAACCACAGCTGGAGGTGCTTAAATGAGGGAACAGCACAGAGGGGTCTAGAGAGACAAGAGGGAGAGAAGAGCTTTGTGCATAAAGGCAGAAATGGCTGACAACTAAGCAAGCCATTTCGGCACTGGCAGAATACCAAAAGGTAAAGGTGTGACAAGAGTAGGCTTGAAACATTTTAGGCATCAATCTCTTATTCATGCAGGTCACTGGATAATGTCTTGTCCAACAGACGTGAAAGTAGCAAATCTCACAAGTCAAAAAATCACCCAGTCTGTACAAATACTATAGAAACAGAGAAACTAAGCTACTATCAGACTGTCTTATTACAAATGCCACTGCGGTATGATCTTTTTCTGAAATAGGGAATTTCAGCATCTCAGTGTATTTTTGAGAACTTGCTTCAAACAGTGGAGAAGGTTAACAGCACCAAAGGAATTCTGTGGCTCACAACATCCATCAGAATTCATATTCAGTAACAGGTAAACGGCTCCTGCGCAATGTTTGTTCTGAACCTAAACACGGAGATTCAAGTAAGAAGAGTTCTTTTTGAACTAGTTTAACCATTTCTAAAACTGTCTGAAAATACTGGGGAGAGTCTTTTCCCTCCATCCTGTGAAAGGGAGACAAGAGATTTGGCTCACATGATTACCTTGCAGTCAGGAAAACTTGGTGCTTATTCCCACTTCTGACCAGGTCTTGTCCTCTTGGAAATTTCAGAAACAGTAAGAATTCAAAATTAATTTTCCCATAATTTCTATCTGCAACAAGTGCTGTCTGTCTCTGAGGGTGTCCACTTGCAATAGGTTGACACAAAACCAAATAAAAAGAAATTATTCATGTCAAGCTTACAGTAATAGAATAAAGAATAATAAAGAAGAATAAAACTTTCCCTGCGGCATTTCTTTCGCCTGTCTCAAAACCACCAATGTGCTGCCAAAATTATCCCAGTACCCAATGTACAAGTTCTTGATGAGCAGACTGTAATAGGCAAAACAGTCAGAGATTTGACTAAAAAAGGAAATGTTCTAGAACTCCTTGATCGTGTCATCAAAACTGAGGGTAAAGGATAGCTGGTGGAGGTGCCTTAACAAGACTGTCAAAATCTCTCTGACAAAATCTTCCTCAAAAGGTTATTAACAAAACTAAGCAGTTATTGCTAAAATCGACAACTCTGTCGAGATTAGAAAACAAAAGATAGAAAACAGAGTAAAAATAATGTGTTGAATTTCAATATAACAAAATGTTAACGTTTAGGTATCTCAAATTTTCTGATTGGGCAAATGATACTGATAGTCTTAGCAACAGTATACAAAAGAGGTGAATAGTGGTATAAACAAAAACCAGATCAGTTTATCACTCTATATAAAATATCTAAATTCCCCACATTTAGATATACTTACACACATTTTTTTATTTGTGTTTACATGTTGGATAAGATAGACCCCAATTGCTAGCCTTCGTCTCCAGGAATAACTAGGCCTTTTCATTTGCATGTAGAGATTTAATTTAGGTTTCGAAAACAACTGTGAATTAGAAAGACTGAAAAACGCACTGCTATGCCTACTGAATGTTCTCAGGGCCTTAAGAAAGAGACATAATTTCCACAAATTGTCTGCAAAGAATATTTTTTTCCTTGAACAAGATAGTGCTAGCAATGTTTTACGATACTTAATGAAGACCCTAAGCTCCTATCGCAAGTCTTTCTTACATAAAGGAAAGGACCTTACAGTCCTTACAGTTCCTACAGAGTTTGATCCTATATGCAGCCAAATGCAGTGGTTTGTGAAGGTGCTCAGTACCAGGCAGGAGCAAGCCTCTAACCCTTTCATTGCTAATAATGACATTTACTTCAAGAGTATGCTACATCTATATATTTTTCCAGCAAGAAAATCTAGCAGCCACTCACGGAGAAACTATAGGACAATTGCAAGGGCCTCAACAGCTTTGAGGCAGTGAAAGTCCTTCACAAAACCAACTGTTCAGGAGCAAATCCCATCACCTCTCCACCTCCCCCTCATCACTGCCTTACACACACGAGCAGCAGTCAATTGGCCCCCAGCTGGCAGGCACACTATTTTTTGTATTTAACAACCTCCAGGGTGGTCTCTTTCACTAATCCCCCAGGCTGTACAACAGAGATGGAGCTGAAGTAGCTTCTGCAGTCAGCTGTTGGGCGGTACATAAAATGGAGCAGCGACGCTTGTTGGGAATGAGGCATCCCTTTAAGTATTTTCCTCATGACCCCCCTCCCAAGCATACCTTTATACTTCTTACATGTTATGCATTTGTTGCTTAATCTTTCTAAGATGAAAATGAGATTTAAAGGATGGATCAGGGCACTGAATATAATGTTTAACTGTAATATTTCTTTACTATTAAGCTCACAAACACATTTAGAAGTTGTTTAAAAACTTGCTGCTAAGGATTCTCCTAGGTTAGGATGCCCATTCCTCGTGGTCCAGCTGAAGTGCTGACCAAGCTGTCTGAAGTAAGTTAAGATTTCAGCACTACAACAAAAGAAAAAAGACCCTTTTCAAGACACTGGGAAATGTTCTTTTTTTGTGATTTCATTCATCTTTAGTTCTTCCACTACGAATTTGTTGTTGTTGCCGAATGCCATATGTGCACAGTATGTATTTCTAATACTCTATTTGCCTTGGATGTATATTTATGGGCATCTGTTCTCATGTTATTTTTAGATACCAGGACGGCTTATGACTTCTGTAATGTTGGGGTGTGCTACCTGTCTTCGACTGAGACACAATATACAGTCCAGAGCTTGAAAATCTGCTTTTCTAGCTCAAGCCATGGGGAAGGACTGCAAGGAGAAAAAAAAAAAAAAAAAGTACTCTTTTAACTCTAGAAGCTTCTGATACAAATCAAAGTGGAAAATGGAGACAAAACACAGCATAACAATTTTTAAACGAACCAACTTTAAATATCACAAAATAACATAAGAAAAGAGAGTCCATGAATGGTTCCAGTTAACCCTGTTGTGCAGTAACAAGCAAGCTGTCTCAGGACATGGAAGCAGGTAAATAGTATAGTTCTCTGCATGGACTAGTGTCCTCTGCAGCTCAGAGTAAATACCGCTGCATTTCCGTGTGACCACTGCCCCTCCCTCATACCTGAATCAACTCATTTAGCTGCAGAGATGTCACATCCCAAGGCAGCAGTCTACATATAACTAAATATGAGGGCTGATGAACACTGCAGGGTGAGGAGTTACTTTGGTGCTGTTAACCTATATAGTTGTTCTGCTACCACTTCTCCTAGGTATTTGGTACAATGGATTTGATGTGAGCTATGTATGTGTAACATCACAGAATCATAGAATAGTTTGGATTGGAAGGGACCTTAAAGATCATTTAGTTCCAATCCCCCTGCCATGGGACACCTTCCACTAGATCAGGTTGCACAAACCCCATCCAACCTAGCCTTGAAGGCTTCCTGGGAGGGAGCATCCACAACTTCTCTGGGCAACCCATTCCAGTGCCTCAGCACCCTCAGAGTAAATAATTTCTTCCTTGTATCTCATCTAAATCTACCCTCTTTCAGTTTAAAACTGTTACCCCATACCCTATCACTACACTCCCTGATAAAAGATCCCTCTCCATCTTTCCTGTGTATTCCTCTACCCCCCACCCCGAGTACAAGTCCTGGAAGGATGCTATAAGGTCTCCCTGGAGCCTCCTCTTCTCCAAGCAAAACACACCCAACTGTCTCAGCCTATCCTCGTAAGGGAGGTCCTCCAGTACCTTGTTTATCTTCACGGGCCTTCTCTGAGCCTGCTTAAGAAGGTCCATGTCTTTCTTACATACTGGGAGCCCTAGAGTTTAACACAGTACTCCAGGTGGGGTCTCACCAGAATGGAGCAGAGAAGGAGAATCATAGAGTCATAAAATCATAGAATGGTTAGTGTTAGAAAGGACCTTAAAGATCACCTAGTATATATCTTCCTGCCATGGGCAGAGAGAACTCCCACCTAGACTCTGTTGTGCGGAACTCCATCCAACCTGGTCTTGAACACATACAGTGACGGAGCAGTCACAGCTTCCCTGGGCAACCTGTTCCAGTGTCTCACTAACCTCACGGTGAAGAACCTCTTCCTAATGTCTAATCTAAATCTACACTCTTCCAGTTTGAACTCATTACCCCTCACCCTAACTCTACAAGCCTTTGTAAAAAGTCCCACCTCATCTTTCTTGTAGGACCCCTTCAGATAGAGGAAGGCTGCAATAAGGTCTCACAGGAGCCTTCTTTTCTCCAATCTGAACCACCCCAACACTCTCAGTCTGTCCTCGTAGAAGAGGTGTTCCAGCCCTCTGATAACCTTTATGGCCCTGCTCACTCCAACAGGTCCATGTCCTTCTTGTGCTGGGGGCCTCAGAGCTGGACGCAATACTTCAGGTAGGGTCTCTTGAGAGCAGAGCAGAGAGGCAGAATTACTTCCCTCGACCTCTGGTCATTATTCTTTTGATGCAGCCCAGGATGCTTTTGGCTTCTTGGTCTGCTAACCCACATTGCTGGCTTATATTCAGTTTTTCATCCACCAATACTCTCAAATTCTTCTCTGCAGGGTTGCTTTCAAATCATTCATCACTCAGCCTGTATTTGTGCTTGCGATTGTGTTGAACTTCTACACTTTCCTGAGAAGTAAAGCTTTACTGATCATTCAGTGTCATAGAGTTTCCATTTGATCTTACAGTTAATCAGTAACTGCTAGTTTTTGTCTTCTGCTGCATATGTGCTTTTTGCTTTTGACGACTTCTCTTCTTCATTCTGTACCTTGTTGCCTGTTCTTTTTTTTTTTTTTTCTCAACACTGAGCTTTTTCTCTTCCTGAGAACTTGTTCTGATACTCAGATCTTTAGAAAGACGAGAAGTGGGTCTTCAACCTCAATGCAGAAGAGAAAATATTGTGATCCTCAGTAGAATTGCTCTTGTGCTCAGGAGCTGCAATTTCCAGGAGCTCAGCAACACATTCCTTTCCCCTTGAAAAGAAAAGATGGGCTTCCTGTGGACAGGGAAATCTCCTTTACCTCCTCAGAGCTAGCAAGGCTGGAGTCAGCTCAGTGCCCACAAAGGGGTCACGTTTGACAGTAATGTGAATATTATCTTCATCTTCCTATGTAAGTGCTTTCTTTATGGGACTTGAGCAAAGGCACAAAGTTGACCTTTAAATCCTGTCTATATTCACCTGACCATCTTCTCACTGAGTAACTTCAGTCCTACTTGACATGAGCATCCAGTAGGCTCAGAGACACACTGTCCCCAAGCAGCACTCTCATTGATCCTCCACCCTCAGATCTGAAAACAGTGGGCTACTTTCTCAGATAGTGAAGCCAATATAGCTCAGTTACTCTACAGCATTTTATACATGCTGTGGTCCTGGCCCATTTTTTCAGCTTTATGCCCTAATCACTTGTGTAAGCAGTGTCAGAATTTGGTCCTAGGAACAAATAATATCTTTCGAAAATAGATTCCTGGAAGATGAGGTAGAAATGTTTGATGCTGGTAAACCTTACAAAAGGATTTAAGTTAGCTAAGCTGATTGGAAGGAAAACCAGTTAAAATCCTGATAGTAACATAAATGCATGAAACAGAGCACTCCTAAAATAAAATTAAAATAGGTCAGAAGTTTTCAAATTAATACTTTCATTCATTCTGTCGGCTGGAATAAGTTTTGTGGAATCACTCATCATTTTAATGCCCCTAATTCATCCCGTTTAAGAACCAAATATTACATAAATTATTATCAAAGTTTTCTTGTGTCACTTATCTTATTTTTAACAACGTAAGAACTATTACCAAATATATACACCACACACATTAAAATGTGCAAAGACCACAGGACATTTAGATTAATACTAATGAGATAATCCACCTGCCTATTTCACTGCACAACAGCTGCACAGATTTAAAAGGGTTCAATTAAACTTTATTCAGTGCATAGATAATTGATCCAATGTGGAGAATGATGTCACTAGTAGGTTAAGAAATATATTTTACCTTTTAAAATAAAACCACTCCATTAGGAAAACTAGAAATATAAACCTGACACATAAATCATTCTGGAAACTGGTTTATAGAGCAACAAAAAGAAGGAAAATTAAATAAAATAACAACAGCAGATACAACATGCAGATGTCTGTTATTTCATTTCCTCTCCAAAAGGGGCAATAGAAATCTAAATGAGACATTGTTACTCTCCTTCCATATGGGAAGTTCTTTGTTATTTCACTGTATTCTTAAATGTTTTGTCTTCCTACCCTTCACAGCAGTGAAACATCACTATTTTACTGTTTTAATGACTAACTTCAGATGGCATCAAACTTGTGTAAGATGCCTTTTTAATAAATAGGGGGGAATAAATCTTTAAAGATCTGTCCTGCCCACCATCTGCCTGAGGCACTGTAATGGTTGCTCTGGGAGACATGGGTAGACCAGAAGGACATACTTAGGCCTCAGCTCCAGGCTACTGAAGACAGAAGCACAGCTTGCAGAGTTGATACCTCTAGAATATTTATGGTAGTGGACTACAAAATACCTTACTTAATTTCTCAATACAAAGTAGCTTTATTTCTGACACTGGTAGTGGCAGTCAATAATCTACTCCATCCACTTCATGTCAAGATTAGTATTAGAGAGAAACAGTACTAGAGAGAAAGAAGGTCAAAAAAATAATCATCTACCCACTGAGGCATCAATTCCCATCCTTATAACATTTTGGTGCCTATCCAGAGTTGCAATTGATATAAAAACTTTAATCTGAGACTGTCAAAATGCTTTAATTCTAAAGGGGTTTCTATAGAGAGAAACTGAGGAAAAGGTGATTTAATCTACATATGCCAACAGTAATGTATTTCTTCATCACAAAGGAAACTTGAAACAACTTTCTTCTGACTCATTAGCATGTAGTATGCTCACCAACGTCCTGGAGGTAGTTTCACCCTACTTAGTTCAGGGCCCTGTATCTTTCTGACCACCTGAGAGCCAATGTGGAGATGTAGCTGTTGGATACACTTAGAACATCTGAGGTGCTTTCCAGCAAAGCCAAACAACTGCAGTCCCCACTCCTGCCAGAGGCAGGATATTCTGCAGTGCTACTAGTTTACCCTAAAACCATGGGGACTTTGGACCTGGTTTCTTGAGTCCCTTGCTCAATATATACCTCAGACAATCAAGCAAATTTTATCAATTTAGACTAGCCACTGGATCATGATGCTCTCTAATTGTTACAGTATGATACGTTACAGTAGGTCTGTATCTGCTTTCCATTGTGCCTGTAAAACTGACTATTGGTCAGACTCAAAACAAGCAAAAC
>NW_008622637.1:0-4251 GCF_000691845.1 Merops nubicus | reverse complement strand
CCTGCTGAAACAGGATGTTTCCCTTATCTGTGCACAGCTGTATACATGCTAGGCCAGCTTCTGACAAGTGAAATAGGGTAAACAGTAATCTCAGCTGCATGTCTACACCATGTAGAGGCGCAGATACATAGAGAGTGCCATAGACTCCATAGACATAGCTCCACAGACTTTAAGTATACCTCACCTAGATTCCTTGTCTAATCTATGATTTTGGATTGTTGCTTCACAAAGATTTGTGTAATTAAAGTTCTTATAGATGTATTTCAGACAGATATACACACATATTAATACACATACACATAGTACAGTTCATTATTCTTGACTGTGAGGGCTTATGACTATTGACACTGTCAATTTTTATCTCATTACTCATCACTGCTTACTCTGAGTGCTAATAGTATATTTCCATGGAGTTTGTGTGTGCTGCAATGTAAATTCTGACATTGCTAGTGTCAGTCACTAATCTACCTCATTCAGTTCATGTCAAGATGATACATCACAATGTTCAACAACTGTCATCCCTGCTTTAAATAGATCTACATTTTTCTCAACTTTACAATTAAATATACATATACACATATGTATATGTATTTTCGGTTCCACATCAAGTCATCATTCCACATCATTACAGTATGACCACAACAGCCATCCTAAATATTTCCCAAAACAATTACTAGTTGAGATGGGTTTTTTGTTGATTTGATTTGGTTTGGTTCTTACAAAACAATTTAGAAAACTGAAAACAAACTGAAAAAATCCAGACATGTTACAATTTATTTATAGGTCCAGATTTTTTTCCCCCAAAACATAAAAAAATTTATTTTTCTCTCACTTAGTTGTCACTTCTATTTTTCCACAGAAAGCCCAAATTACATTTTTACTTTCTTTTGCTTCACAAATATGATTATATTTTTGTTGTAGATCTCTTGATGATATATTCTATTACTCCTTTGCCTAAGGTTATTGTCCCATTTGGCTTTTCTGTGTTTTAATATATACTTGCTTCTTTCTCTTGCCCTGGTCTGGCCAGCTGTGGTAAATAGTGCTGTTTGGGCAATTGGATGCACATGGCTGTTTTTAGCTGATGCAGGGGACTCTGCTGCCACACCCAGGCCTCTGCAGGGAGACTTCACAGGCTGAGTGCTCCTCTGACAGCCAAGACCAGGGGATGGGGTCATGTAGGGGACCCCAAGAATAGTGCTTGTGCCTCCCAGCCTGTCTGCATTGGTCGAGCTGTAAACTGGCTTGTGTTTGGATCAACAGGAACAAGAACTGGAACAGGGTCTGTTGGGCTTTCCTTTGTACTGACAGGTGCTAAGGACCATTGAAAAGGGAAAAAACACGTAGGACACTAGAAAAGACAGATAAGATACTGAAACTATAAAAGTGATATATGGATGTAACATGCATACCTGTTTCTGGTGAACCTGATTTCCCAAACAAACTGCATAAAAGTATTTTCCAAGAAAGTGTACTGAGGTTTCCTATCCTTTGCTTTTCTAAAAGCTAAGTTGCTATAATTAAAAAAAAAAAAAAAAGCAAAACAACTTTCAGCTGTGCAAATATAATAATTATTTTTTTTTTAAATTTTTTTCACATTCAGCCAGGGTTTAGTCCTCAGAAGAGCTAAAACCTTGAATGTTTTAAAGAAATGAGATTTTGAAATAGAGAAGCTATAAATAATGGACTATTTAGTGTTGCAGCTGCACAATATACTATCTCATATTTTTAACAGCGAAAGAAGTTGCATTGATCTGGACACAGACTTAAGCACATGAAAATCTGTGGTGCACATGAAATGGATATGGTTGAATCTATTCCAATTATTTCATTGATTATGTGCATTTTTTCTCCAATGTATGAACTTAGACATGTATGAGAACTTCAAAGCAATACATTCAGTGCCTAGCAGGATTTTCAAAATAATCTAACCTTTGAAAATCCCATTGGGAACCTATCTACATTTTTAAATGCCTAAATATCCTTTAAAACCTGGTCCTCTGCAACCATAATTTTTGTCTTCATGTAAGAATGTGCAACATGATGTTTGAATCTTGCTTCAAATTTCTGTGGCTTTCTGACATTACATGCTTAATAAAATAAACATAAGGAGAGAAGGAAGACCAGTTTTGTTTTCATCTTGATTTATAGAAGAGTGCACTAAAACATGCATGTTTTCTGTGCAAAGTAAGCATAAAAAAGTAAAGTGCTGATCTTCCTTTTTGTACATTTTGATTAAGTGAAAAAACATAATTATAAGAAAGAGCAATGCTGATTCAGTCCAATGATCTAAGAAGTAAATGCCTATTCACAATGAACTAAGCAATGCCACAGATGGAGTTACAGGTAGAGCAGTAATTCCGTTCTGGTTATCAGAAGAAATCCAAAATAAACTAATCTATTTTAACTGAATTACTTAAATCCACTAGATCACTAAAACCAGCCTGATTTTACATGGTGTAACTCAGAACAGGATTTAACCCATAACGATATTGTAACTTTTGTGCACGAGCATACACACACAAATAATAAGCAGGAAATAAAGAAATGTTTCCCATGTCAAATGTAACTCATCTGGATTGCAAAGATGTAGATTGTAAGAATCATTAAAATGTAGTGGTGATAGGAAATATTACCTATACACATAGAGATCAAATTTTAATTCCTGTGGGAACCGTAACTTTGAATTTTCTAATTTTTGTGTTTAAATTTTCAGACATAATGTTGATTTTCATGTTGAACATAATTTAGTTTTTTTGGAACCACAAATACCCTCCCCATACGATTCTGTTCACCTTTCAGTAAAGCATGCTTTTGAAGTAACAGTGTTTAATATGATCGTTCTGACAGAGCTCTGATTAATTGAGCTGCTGCCTAGGAGTTATATACACACCACTTGATACCTAGAAATCCATTCTCCTTTGAGTTAAGACTAGATCATCACTACTTGTTCCTCTCATGAGCAAACAATCCTAATGACAGTGTTAAGGTTTCAGATGCAAACGCGGTAGGCTGCACAGCTTAGACATACATATATCCTTTATTTAGGATGACAAAAAACTTAAACATATCTCTCTGTGCTGTCTCATACAAACACAGTACATCACTAGTCCGGACACCAAGTTATTTAAAGCTATTATTTAGTACCATAATAAGTAGCAATTTAAATACAAGGTAAAATCATTACATTGTCTTGTTTACTACTGATGTTAATGTCAAGCTGATGTCTAATGCTCCAAAAAAGGCAGCCTATGATTTGTTATCATTAAACTGTCAGTTCTGTCATGTGTTAGGCATAGATTCATGCTATACTTCTTTCAGCGCATCACTTTATTTTCTATCAGTCAAAAACCAAAGTGTTTTAATTGTGTCTCTGCTATTTTTCTATTAACTGTTTCATGCATTTTTTCTCTGGCCTTTTAATTGCAGTTTAATAGTGGTCATTAACACATTAAGGGGTGTTAGAAGAACATTTGAAGTCCTCTTGACTTCTACCAAAGTTGACACTTCAATGCTAGAGTAATTTCAGCTATTCATTTATTTAATAGTGACCTATGCAAATGTGGAACCATGTCATTTTACAAATTGACTGTAATAATTAACTAGAAAGGCAGAGTAAAATGAAACAGGTTATAATTAGAATAAAACTGCTACAGTATTACGTCAGCTAGAATAAAATAATCTCAAATGATTAAATTGGTTTCAATTATTAAGAATCAGTTTAATGTACCCACTGTTCTGATTTTTTACATTTCTCTTTTTTGTGTGCATTAGATGTCACCTCATACAATTTATGCATTTTATTCATCTTGGTAAAACAGGCATTACAAAAGTTTAATTAAGTAGTAAAAGACTTCATATTATTCCGTTGAATTCTAAATTAGTTGCAGAAAGACATGATAGTGCATAGTACATACCATTCATACACATTTCAATTAGATGCACCTATTGTTAGCTAATATTTCTGTACTGCAGTGTATAGATAGAGGTACCGATATAGAGGAATATGTAGGTATACACACAGAAATAATGATGCTAGCTCCCACAGTATGTTTTTAACTCACATGAACAATATAATTTTCAACTATGTTATTGAGATCTTTATCTTCAGGGCACTCCTGTCACTGTTCAAGATAAATAAGGAATTTTAAAATTACATTTTCCCTGAAAACTTTCATCTTGCTTGTTCTGTTGTTCATTTTGGAGATTGTGCTTATGTAGACAAATATAGAGATAGACATATATATATAT
>NW_008622636.1:19280-20134 GCF_000691845.1 Merops nubicus | reverse complement strand
TGCGGGCACCGGGGCCCTCCAGGCCAGGGGAGGGGGTGCCAGGAGCAGCCCAGGAGCGCAGGGCACCGGCGCTGGCTGCGGGGAGGGGACGCGCTCCGACTGCTCAGCTGGCGCCTATCTCTGGTAGTTCCATTTCCAGCAATCTGATGTGTTTTGGTGATTTATTCATGACTGGTGTAGTGAAAAATTGGAAAAGGCTAGAGGGATAGCCATGGCCCGCAGATCCAGCATCTGATTGAGGCTACAACTGAATTACTGTCAGAGGCATCATGCAAGGTTTACTCCAGCGGATGTGAAGTTGAATCTTTATATTAATAAGTGAACATGAACTATCAGAGAGACTGGCATATGTCTGCTGCCGGGCGGGTCTGGGAAGGAGCTGTCAGATCAAGAGGGGACTTGAGCAGGCAAACGGAGAAGCTCCAGTGCCCTCTTCATGTGCTACAGAGGTGTCTGCAGGCGTTGGCTGGAGCCACGGAGGGGAAACTTTGCGAACGGGCAGGACAGCTAAAAAGCTGTCTCATCTTTAAGAGGCACTATATTGCCTGGGTGAGAGCATCCAGGGGAGCCTGGGCTTTCACTCCATTACTTAAGGACATGGAAAAATCTGTCCCCTTGTTCAGGCTGAACCAGGGGTGATAAGCACGAGAGGGGGGGTGCTAATATCACACAGCAGACTGCAGTCCAACCAGAAACACCACTCCAGAAGTGACAGTCCCTCAGTCCCAGCATGGAAGGGGTTGGAAGGGACCTCTGGGGATCATCTGGTTCAACCCCCCTGCTCCAGCAGCTCACCCACAGCAGGGTGCCCAGGGTGGCATCCAGGCAGGTCTGGAATATCTCCAGAGCAGACG
>NW_008622636.1:15840-19262 GCF_000691845.1 Merops nubicus | reverse complement strand
CCCTGTTCAGATGGAACCTCCTGGGTTCCAGTTTGTGCCTGTTTCCCCTTGTCCTGTCACTGGGCAATGCTAAAAAGAGTCTGGCCTCATCCTCTTGACACTCACCCATTAGCTGGTGGTAAGCACTGAAGACTGTAACTCAGGGAGACACCTTCAACACAAACCAAACCTGGGAAGCCCAAACCTCCAGCACACACTTTACAGAAAAGTAATTTTGGCCCTGTTTCCAAAAAGCAAAAGGAAAATATCCCACTGAGTGCTGATTGCACCCGTGGGAGATGCTCTGCCCTATGGCCTCAGGGCTGGTCCCTTTCACAGCCACCCCCAGCTAATTCTCACATCCACTACAAGAAACCACTTTGCATCTTTGTTTCCAGCCTGCTGGGTGTAAAAGGGAGGTGAGGAAAAGCTCCTGTCCACAAGCTTCCCCTCCACATGTGAACTTTTGAGAAAACAAAACAAAGCAGCAAATAATACAAAGGGGGTAAAAAAAAAAAAAGGGAAAAAAAATGAAAGAGGTGGGGGCAGGGGGAAGCTGAACACCAGCATCTAGCAGTTCTTCATAATTACAGTTTCAATTCCACATCCAGCTTCCCACCTAATTACTGCCCTGTGGTTGGTGTGCACAGGCTGGGGAGCAGCAGGGATTTTTATTTTGCTCACACTGATGGCTCCTCAGCTCCTCATTACCAAGTGCTCGCTTTGGGCCCATTAGACACCCCCCAGGCCCCCGGGGCATTGCACAGTCCCCCCAGACCCACCTGCCCTGCTTGCCTGAGAGGGCAGCAGGTCCAGCCCTACCTGAGAGAGGGCTGGGAGAAGGGATGGTCCCCACAAATGTGGGTGGTAGGTACCTGCAGCTCTCAGACACCTGGGACAGACAGGACAGGGGTTTCTCCATCCCTGCTCACTCCAGACTCCTGCTGTGGAAGGTTCTCCTGGATCTCCTCAGGTGATCCAGGGAAAGGAGCCACCAACACCTGAATCTGGGCAGTGAACTTAACGTGGCAGAAAGCAGACCTAAACCTTCACACCAGAAAACTGAGAGCTGAACTGAGTTTTGATGTCTCAACTTTTAATTACTGGGCAGCCAGATTTAACCTGTCCAAGGTTTAGTTCAGGGTGCCCACCGAGCCAGGATGTGTTTGAAGCTGGGCTGGTGAAGCTCAATCTTAACTCCTCCTGCTACCTCTGAGCAAAAGCTTCCAGTGAAGCTGAGCCAAGGCTGACCATGGGTTGGTGGTGGCCGTGCACCAGACCTCCCATGCTGAAAACACCTCTCTCAGACATGAGCTGCCCCTGATTTTGTTTTGGGGGTTATAATCCTTCTACCACCTTCTTTGCAGTACAGTTGCACTGTGCTAATCCTCAATGCCATCGCTGTCTTTGGCAAGAGGCAGAAAAGGATCCTTCTTCTACCAGAAACACAGGAGAGCTGATTTCCTAACAATTTATGGCTTGAACAAAGTTGCAGAGCAGCAACCAAGTATGCAGGAAAGGTTGGGGTGAAAAATTATTTACAAAGTGAATGCCCTGAAGACACTTGTACTGGACAACAATTACGGCACCTTAATTAACTGAAATTTAGTTCACCCGTCGACTGAGGCATGTCCAGTGCTAAAGTTATGCCACTGCTGCTGTCTACTACTGGTTAATGAATATAAATCAGATGGTTTATAGTTAGTGAACATGTAATAGGCTTGCAATGAGTTGAATTCCAATGCAAAATGCCTGGGGATAGGAACATGCCGTCCATAAAATATATATAAATAACAGATTTACATTTCTACAAGGAAAAAACCAAAGCTATCCTCCCATCTTGGTATGCTCCCAGCTTGACAGACCTGTGCTCCAGTTCTCTGACAAGACAAGGGATCGATAAGCAGGAATTTAAAAGTCTGGTCACCCAAAGTGTGGCTAATTAGATG
Source organism: Merops nubicus (assembly GCF_000691845.1). NCBI lineage: Eukaryota > Metazoa > Chordata > Aves > Coraciiformes > Meropidae > Merops > Merops nubicus. Next base: position 17,334 of record NW_008622636.1, on the reverse strand, counting down.
CCAAAACTCTCCCGTGCCCTCCACGTTTCCTTCCCAGGCACTGAGCCCTGTTCTACAGGTTCATCATGTGCCCATTCAGTGCTGCCTGGCAGCAGAGCCCGAGGGGCAGGAGCACTGAAGGTGACTCCTGAGGGTGTACAGCACACGTGCAGCTACCAGAGCCTGAGCCAGAGGCAACTGGGGCCATCAGAGAGAGGAGTGCTGCCTTGGCTGGGTTCTCTGTGAAAGCCCAGGGCCAGCTGGGGGAAGCAAGGCTGTGCTATTGCCAGAGCTCCTTTTGGGTGAGCTTTTGCTCACCTGCAGGAGTAGAGAGGTCTGCCCAAAGAGCCCCTGTAGCTGGGTAAATCACTTTGCCCAACCTCAGCATCATCCAAGTTTTTCACTCCAGACCAGGGCTGTGAGACTGTTGATATTTGGGTTGCACTACAAAGGAGCCTCTCATTCCCCTCCTGGCAAATAAAACTCCTTCAGGTCATTCTCTGCTGCACTGGCTAGAAGATGCCATGCCCCAGACCACCAGACTCTTGGGGAATTGTTTGCCAGGGGTCCCAGGGAGGCACCAAGCCTGGCAGGAACTGCCATCAAAAAGAGACTCAGTGTCAAAACCCCCTGGTCTCAGCTCTTTACATTTCCTCCCTGCAGAAGCAAGAAATTGTGGACTTTATTTATTGCACAAATTAGGTACAAGAAAATTATTTTCTTAATGTGAGACTTGATGAATGTTCTCAACTCTCCACCCTGCTAGGAAGAGGGGGTTACAATGAAAATTATTTACAAAGCATGTGCTACCCTGCAGGGATATTTATTCAGGCAGGGGATGTTTCTGCAGATTTTGTTGACAAAGGCAAATCAAATTACATTTTTGTGAACATTACAACAAGCATCTTGATTTGATATGGACACATCAGCCGTCTCCTGACAAAGCCTGGGAAGCAGCCCTGGCCCAGCACTCTCCAGGCACCTACTAAGGTGGTCATTTTTAGTATTAGGGAACAGATGGATAAAACGCTCTGCAAGCTGTTTGTGCACTTCTAAATATTGATTTGAAGTTTTCATTCCTTTCAAATGGATAAAAATTGTTATAAATCCAACGCCCAGATTAAAGGAGGCTAATGACAGCAGGACTGAGACCCTGCAAGACCCTCAGCTGGGTTCACACCCCACGAGCCCCTGGCCAGGCTCCTCCGTGGAGCCCCAGCAGAGCAGCAAACAGCAGGACAGGAGCCTTGTCCCCACAGGGCTCCCAGGAGCTCTGCCCACACTGAACACACACACACGGCTGCAGGGCTGCACATGGACACACACAGTGCATGTGCAACCACAGGAGAACGTGTCCTGATGTAAGGCTCTCAAACCTATATGGAAGGGATTAAATCACAGGCCCTCTCAGCAGGGAAACGTGCTCAGCAGGGTCTGTGGACAAGCAGCTTAGCCCTCTGGAAAACAAACAGACCAGGCTGGTGAGCAGGTGCCCACCTGCCCTGCCTTCGCTCG
>NW_008622636.1:8361-15809 GCF_000691845.1 Merops nubicus | reverse complement strand
CCCTCCCTTGCGTCGCCGGGGGCCCTGCCCCCAGCGGCTGGGGCTCGGGCACCGACCTGCCCACCACTGCCCCTCCAGTCCCAGCCAAGCCCCATCACCCTGAAGCCCCTTGCCCAGTCCAGATCCCACACTGCTCCACAGCAGGTTTGATCTGATCACTGTTATTCTCTCCAAAGTCCTCCCTCCTGCCTGCAGCAGAAGCTCCTTTGTTCCACCGTGCTGCCTTCACCTGCAGCCCCTGCGCTCGGGGGGAAGAGCTGCTGCTGTGTGCTCAGGGTGAGGGTTTTTCCCAGGGATTACACTCTTTATGAATGCCTACATGGAATATCGTGACGCAGCTTCCCCCCCTCCTCTCTGCATTAAGCATCCCTCCTCCCCACACAGCCAGGAGCTCACTGCACATTCTCACGACTGCAGGCGGCGAGGGCACCTCAGACCTGGGAACACCAACGGCAGAGAGGGGACAAGGTGGCAGGAAAAAACAGGAGGTAAAAAATGTTGAACGATGCCATAAACATCTATTTTTCATCCTCTGCAGTGTGGCCACTGCGTCGATACATGCACACACTGGGCAAACTGGTGTTACTCACATGGCACCAATGATTCCCCGAGAACAAGACAGATCTACTGAGCTAGACAAGAGAAAACCAGCAATGCCTAGAGCTCTTCTCTGCAGCAGAAAATGTCATGATGTCAGCCTATAGCTAGGAGCCCACACGAGGCAAATTCACACGAGAAATGGAGTTTGGATTATGAACAGTGTGATCAGCAAAGCATCTGAACAACATCCAAGGATGGATTCCCACCTCTTGCTGTCTCCTAGTCAAGCCGAGACTGCCTGTCCAGCACAAATCCTGTGGCACAATGCAGGCTGCTGCTCTCAAAGCACAATGCAACCAGGAATTTCTGTAAACCTTTGGGATACCTGAGGACAGATTAGAGAACCTGTAGATCCTCTCTCAGGATTTAAAAATCTGAGCACCCTGTGCCATGCTGCAGCGTGGCGTTTCTGGCTAGTGAAAGCCAGGAGCTCCTCACCAGCCCGAGCTCTGATGCAGCTCTCCATCCATGGCTGCCAAGCCCAGGACGAGTTTGGGAAGAGCACAAGAAGCCCTTTGGACTTGTAATGTGGATTCTCATCCTGGGAAGAAATGGTTCAGAGGGCCTTGCTAGCAGGGAAAATCACTTCATCTCAACATCGTCGATCCCCTCTGATTAAGCCCGTGGGTCTTAAACTTGGTCTTCAATCAGGTCTTTGAGAAGTCCCAACAGATTACAACATCCCTGTGCTTAGCCATCATAATGACTTACAAGTGATTAGCTTAACCAGCATTTCACCCAATTCAATTTCCATGGATGGCCTACACGTACCAAAAAAGACGTTCACATTAATTTTTACATAATTAAATCAGGAATGACCCCGGTGCCGATGAAATAAAACCTCAATTCTTCCTGGGCTGCAGAGCACTCGCCTCGACTTTAACCCTCAGAACACAAGACTGGCTTGGCTGGAAGGGACACATCCAGCTGCAGACCCTCTCCTGCTGTCCACCCCTCCCAGCCCCATTGCCCTGCATGGAGTGAGCCCAAAACCCATCGCCCACCCTGCCCCCAGCTCCCTGGCACAGCCCCAGACAGCCCCACTGATCGTGCTCATCACTTCAACTGTTATAGGGTAGCACGTGCATTTTCTGGGCAAAGCCTTCATGAGCAGCACAGCAACACAACAAGTCATTGACCAGCACAGTCCAACCTTGGTGCCACGACTGGAGCTTCACAACTGCCCAGCAGCATCCAGCCCCAGCACCCACCCGCTGCCATGAGCCAGATTTGCTTCTCAGCCCCAATGCCATCCTACAGAACACAGTCCTTGACATCACAGGAACAGTCACGGCAAAAAGACAGGGGGCGAAAGCAGCAGGAGCTTCTGGATGCTTGGAAAGCCAAGTGGGCAATGCAAGCATGAAGGTAGATCTTCCCACAGGTCCCTCCCAGGAGGAGAAGACCTCCCTTCCCTGGCAGCCCTTCAGACCTCTGGGCCCTGCTGCCTGCTCTGCTGCTCGGTGCCTGGGGTCCTGACCGCTCCCCGGGACGTGACACCGGCCTATGCAAACTAACGAGGATAATTACTGTGCGATTCGTTAAACAATCCCCCTTTGGAGGTGGCACCCATTACTCACTTCTACTGTAATTTTAATTGGTGGGCAAACATGATCTTTGTAGAGACAAAGCCTCATTCTTCTCTCTCTTGTAACAGTTTAAATCAATACTAACCCGAGGCTGCTTGGAAATATTTAATGAAAACTGTTTTGACAGAAAATTGGATTCTTGATGAGGCAAAATATTTGTTTTGAATGGAAAAGTTTCACTCTGTTGAAAAGCCAAAACTTTTTCCATCTGCACCGAAAGGTCAAACCGCTGGACGCAGCCGATGCCCCGGTGCATCCCTTGCTGCTGATGCCTCGGGTGGGTGGAGGGCGTGTGGGCAGCCACGGGGCTGAGATCACTGCCCAGGCTTTTGGGGCTGGAGCCAGAAGCTTCTTGACAAGCCCCAAAGTGTCCCTGCAGGGGACGATGGTCACAACCTCCACGCTGTGAGGCCGCCACGGAGGGGCCGGCGCGGCAGCACCCCCCGCGCCCGAGGGTTTCGCCTCTGCGTTCACCTTGAGGGGAAATTAGGGATGGCAAAAAGAAATACCTTACTCAGGTCTTGGCTAATGATTATCCCATTAAAGAATCAGCTGACATAATATCATTTGGTGGCTTTATAAACCTCAGTGACAACAAGACTGATGAGACCTAAAGCCCTGACAGCTCATCCTGCCCAGAGATGAGGAAGGTACAAGGATTTGCTCTTTTACCGTATTGCAGATTTCATGGTACTAAAAATATAAATAATAAAAGAATCCTCGGAAAGCAGGTAACCTTTGCCCAGCCCCAGAAGCACACGTACATTCCCATCCTGCCCTGCCACTCGTTGGCAGATTTCCATCAAGCCTATGAAATGCAACTAGAGCAACTCACAGCGAGCGCCTGGGCTCGCACCAGCCCTCGGCAGGACCGTGGGGACCACCGCCGAGGTCCTCCAGAGCCACCCGGGCAGGCCCCAGGCCCCCCTGCTGAGGCTGTTTGCTGCAGTGACCCCCAGGACCACCTCAGCCCATGCTGAGGAGCAATCTCCTCGAGCTCTGCCAGCAGCAGCCCTGCTCGTCCCCTGCCTCAGCCACCGCCGATTAGGGACAAGGTGAGGTCAACCCAAAAAGTCACTCACACGGCGCCAGTGCCTGGTACAATTAGCCCAGTTAACTAAAAAGAAAAAAAAATAAAAAGCACGTGTGCTGCAGTTCCTCTCCCTACCCCATCTCTTCACTGAAGACACTGATGCTGGCAGGACAAGACGCAACCTCGAACGACATTCGTCTTGCCCGTGATGACAGGAGTTATTTTGGCAGCTTGTGTGGCCCTTTCTGGTGGTGTTTAAAGGAGGCCACATGCAGATGAGCACTAGGCTGCCACTCCAGGTTTATGAATGTATAGACGTGTGTATATATGCATACATGCATTTTTAATTTAATTGTTTTTTTTTTTATACTCTACCCCAAAAATGAGCCAAACAAAATAAAGCATTGGCCTAAGGCATCGCTGCATCCCCAGCATCCAGTGTTATGCATTTTAGAGAAAAAAAAAAAAGAAAAGCTTGCTTTTGCTTTTTCCCCCCTTGCCTGGGTGTCACGAGCAAGAAATGAGCAGCTGACCTGAGTTTGAATTTAGAGTGTTCATTAATAGGATATTATGCCATATGCTCAGCACACTGTCTTTTTTTTTTAATGCAGCCGCCAATTTGAGAGAATTTCTAATTAGTAATGGTATAATGAGAGTATTCAGAGGCTAATGTGGTGGGTGGGGAAGCGAAATAGATCGCTTGGTGTGGACTGGAAATATTTCTGTTCAAATTCCTGGTGAAATAATGACCCGCCGTGAAAGGCTGCGCGCTCCGGCGGATGAAGGACGTCCGGGGAGGCTGCATTAACTGCAGAGGGAGCATTTATCAGAGGGGGGGGAAAGGTGAGGCAGTTTGGGCTGCTTGAGCTTGATGCAGGGAACGTTTTGGGAGAAAAAACATTTTAGCTCAGGCGGGGCTGAGGCACAGAGGAGGCCCTGGGTGGGGGCTCTCGGGAGCAGGGTGCCGGCTCCATGCCACCGGCGGCGCCCAGGATGCCCGGAACGCCTTTGAAAAGTGCTTGGGCTGTGAATTTGGGGGTCAGATCACATCATTTAATGTCTACTCTGTGATAGAAAATTGGGACTAATGAGGCATGGATGCAGGTTGGTGTTTTGTGGGAACCTGTTGGTGTAAAACGTTCGATATGTTTTTAATAAAACAAGGCTCCGAGGTCTGTGAGCTGGCGGAGAGCGGTGGCTGAAGCCAGAATGTGTTTTACCCTCCCCGCAGGGCATGGGCAGGAGATAAACCTACATAAACCACGAGAGCAGGCACGGGTCCAGCAGAGTCCACCTTAACACCTCCAAACATCCTTCCATTTGAACTAATTATGAATTTTGTCTCCCAGCCCATGCAGTGATTTTACTGACGAGAGCAAGGACAGATTTTAGGGGCTTGCAAAAAGTCAGGCTGCAATACAGTAAAACACTTTTTCCACTGTTAAAAAACCCTAACAAACACGGACCTTAAAAACTGGATTATAAAACCTTTTCCATGAAGAAAAGGGATTTTGGTCTGGTGTGGCTATGGAATTGGGCTGCCTGCTCTAACAGCACAAACCCATTCCTGTGGTTTCAGGGGGGAAATCCAAACAGTGACAGGGAAAATATGAATGTTTCAGGTTTAAAAAAATATTAAAATAATGACATTTTTGTCCTTCTCCCTTACCCCAGCCAGCACCAAGCCCCTTCTGAGTCCTGGTGCTGCAGAGGACAGCATTCCCAGCCTCTGGCTTTGCCAGCTTGGGAACGCCGCATCTCCTCCATGCAGCTAGGACACATGCAGATTTCTTCAAATGAGCCATAATTAATTTGCCTTTTGATTGGACCAATTAGATCTTTAACACTGTAGGAAATAATTTTTTACTAATGATTAAGCTGAAGACTGAGAGTTTTTCTCTCCTGTGAAATGTTTTTACTGTATTACCATATTACCTTTAAGAAAGGCAATAAAGTTCTACGACTGCGGGGTCACTCTGGTGCCTCCTGTGCCTCTTGTGCCTATTGTGACACAGGAATTTTACAGAAACAGAGGCCACGGGCACGAAGCAGCCTGAGATGGGCATTAAATGGTTGAGTTTTGGTAGATATGAACCAAGCTGAGCAGAGAGGCAACAACCTACTCGAGTAGATGTGCTGGAGCTCCAAACCAGGCTTGTTGCACAGGGACTGCCCGATGCTGTGGCACTGTGTAAACCCTGCTCTGAGAATTAAATATTCATAATGCTCATATTAGATTCTAGAGCACCTTTTAGGAAGAAATAAATGAGATTTGCTTTAAAAGAAGAAAAAAGGCATAGGGGCCATGTAGAACCAAGCCATATCTTCATAAATAATATGTTTTTAAGCCAACACTCAACAATTAAAAGGCTTAAGATTCATTTTGGAGAATGAGCCAAGCTTAAAATTCATTGTCCCACCTTAGGACACGTGCCACAGAAAATTAATGTGATCACTCAATATATTTTTAGAAGGGATTTACTACTTGCTCTCATGCCATCCTTATTTTCCAGAGTAAGAGGCGTGAGTGGTGAAGTGTAAGTTTTTTTTCCCCTTGTAAAGTAAATCTCCATCTTGCTGAGAGCCATGTCTGAACCTGTCTGACCTGAAGGGTTGGCACCATCCCCTGAGTCTCTTTATCCCGAGCTCTGCTCCCTCTCCCTGCACCCTGAAAGCAAGAAGGGGCTCTCCACAATGTGTCCCTCTGCCCCTACCCCACCGCTCCCACCCTCCAACACCACATCCCACCATGAACATCACCCGACTCATTTTGCAGCCCATTAGCCAGAAATAAATATTAATATAATACGATATTATTCTGATGAAAGTGAAAAATGTGACTATAATAAGGCTATCGTGTTCTACTGGATTAATACCCCTGTTAATTACCAGCAGTTCCTGTGGTCTCCAGGCTTTGGATGGCCCGTGGTGAGCAGCTCTCAGCTCTCACCTTCAGGGGGTTCCTGGGGCTCAGAGCGAGCCCGAGGTGACGCTGGTGTGAGACCAACCCAGCCCATGGTGTGCACTTTGGTGGCCTGGCTGCAGCACTCCCGTCTGGGAGCTGGTGCCAGAACCAGGAGCAGCCACCAGCACCTCCAGCCACGGGGTGTGCAGAACGTGCATGGGGCCACCCTGCAGGGACTGGGTGCCCTGGGAGGTTCCTCCTCTCTCCTGTGCCTCCCTGTCAGTGTTTGGCATCTCAGCTCGAGAGGTTAAGGTAGAGTTTTTTGTTCTATACCTTAAGTGCTCACAGGGCTCTTCCCTCTGGTCCTGTCAAATGTTTGCTTTGCAAAAAAACCCAAACCTAACCTCCTCCTGTCACTCTATTCACCTCAAAATAAAACTTCCTACTTCATTAAAAAAATCTGTAATGTCAAAGGTGAAAACGCCCTTGATAAATTTGGTCCAAGACCAAAATTTTAAAATAGAGAATTAAAGAAATTCCCTTTTCAGATTGCCAAAAGAAAACTTCATTTTCATGCTACCAAAAGATTAATTTATTTCTTTCTGCCTGAAAGCACCATCCAGACTCAGCCTGAACTTCAAAACAGGTAAAGAAATTCCCTTTTCAGATTGCCAAAGGAAAACTTCATTTTCATGCTACTAATTTATTTCTTTCTGCCTGAAATCACCGTCCAGACTCAGCCTGAACTTCAAAATGGGCTCTGCCTTCCCCAAATTGTGCCTTTCAGAGACTGAGCTACCCATCCAAAGAAGTGCCTCTCCCAGAGCCACGTCCTGCTGGGGAGCCCTCTGGGTGGGCAGAGATCAGAGCAGCGACGCTGGAGAGACTGACAGGGGGGCTCTGGTGGGAGAATAACCCCCCACCAGCACCCCCAGCCTGCCGTGGGTGCTCCCTCCTCCTCGCTGGGGAGCCAAAGTGTCTTCTGCAGGTGGCCCCGTGTCACACGAGGTGCCTCTGCTTTGGCCAGAGGCTGCCCGAGCTGCCACGGCGTGGTTGAACCAAACCAGCCCCCACCCACCTCAGCTCCACAACGGTGCCAAAATCTCCCACCGGTTCTTTGGTTCTTTAGACTTCCCACCCCAGCTTTGCCAACTTCCCACCCGTTTTCAAACCCACACAAGCCCCCACCCAACCCCTATTCGGGGAGCGCCCGCTCCTTCCCGACCCGTGTGCGTCCCCCAGGGAGGTGGATCGGATAAGCTGGCACCTCCCAGGAGGGCTGGAGATGAAAAATGGGATTGATGTGACAAATAGGTGTCAG
>NW_008622636.1:0-8350 GCF_000691845.1 Merops nubicus | reverse complement strand
CCCGGGGCTGGCAGCTGCCGTGCCCTGTCCCCAGCCACCCACGCCGTGTTTGCCAGGATCCAGCCTCCCCAAAGCCCCCTCCGAGGGGAACGCCGCAGCCTCCTGCCAGCCCCTCTCCCTCCAACACGTTATTTAAGAAGTTTTGCCAGCTTCACTTTCCACAGCCTGGTGCTGTTCATTTTAGGTTTGCTAGAAATGTTCACCAGCTGAATACTGAGTGAAATAAATTCAAATCCTACTCTGCAAATGACACTGCACATAAATATTCAGTAAATTAGCAGCACACTTTTATAGATTTATCAGTCATTGCTGGCACAGAATGACAGGCAATGTTGTAGCTGAAATATTAATGCTGACAAATTAATGATTTCTGAGTAAATGATGTCATTTTTGCACCGTTTCATTAAAATTTACTCACTTTCAATATCAGCTTCATTTCTACGCCAAAAAAAAATTAAAATCATTTTCATTCTCTCTCTCTTTTCTCTTTTCCTCTAGGAACCTTTTTTGAACCCAGAGGGCATAAATTTCCTCCCGGAAGAAGAGGGGCTGAAGTTTGCAGGGAGGGCAGGCAGCAGAGCCCACGCTGCTCCAGCCACGTCCCACCCCACCAGGGAGCCACGTCCTCCCTCCAGCTAGGAACCAACCCCCTGCCTTTGCCAGGACCTGTCCTGCTGAGCTGCAGAGAACAAGCAGAACCCGTGAACCCCCCCAGCACCAGCTGACAATGTACCACAAAGCCCCTCGGTGCAGCAGCTGGGTGGAAGTGCCACAGCAGCCCATTTACAGCGTTGGGCATCGCCAACAAGAGCATCTCCTGCTGCCTTTACTCGTCCTGGAGGGTCCCTGGCACCCGTGGCAAGGGGGGACAGGCTGCAGGGATGCAGGTGGAGAAGGGGAAGGTTGGGGTGTCACCCCAGCCAACACTACGCCCACCAAGAGGTCCCCTGAGCACCGACGGAGGGAGCAAGGCTCTCCAGAAGGCAGTGGAGATCTCCCACCCATTCCCCAAAGCCAAGGGGTGAGCACCTCTGGGGTTCACAGCAGTTTGGAGAAGCCAAAGCTGGTTTTACTACCCACAGCTGCCCGACGGGGATCTCCTCCCTGGCGCCTCTGCCACCCGTTGCCATCTTTAACACGCTGCACTGGGTATTTTTGGCAAATTACCCATCAAAAGCCTTCCCGCCCCGTCTGTCATCCCGGACAGGACTGGTGACATCTCTGACAGGTGACTGACAAAGACAGTTGCAGTGGATAAAAAAAGGAGGGAGAGGGGGGAAAGAAAAAAAAAGACAGTGGGAGAGCAAGGGAGAAAGAGCCCAGAGAAGGTTTTACCCAGGATTCCCTGGGCTGAGCTATATCAGTCAATCTCCGGGCTAATTCGTGTCAGTACTTGTTTCCTATCTCCTTGAGTCTCCAGCGGAAGGTTGATAAAATTGAAGTGGAAATGAAGTTGGATGCACAGGAGGATACATACAACAATAGCCTGGTGAAATGGGTTTGTATCCCTGATACACTCTTTGGAGCATCAGGATTCGTGGTGACCTTGACAGCGTCCTTGGGAGAATAAAATAAAATAAAAGGGAGAATTTCTATCTCCGAGAAGAAATTTAAGCCGAGTGCTACACGTAGCACGTGGAGTTTGTATTGGGAAGGAGTGATGGTGCCTCTGGGCTCATTTATCCAGCGGGAGTTGATGTTTGCACAAGCACTTCCCCAGCTATCTATCCAAAATGCAAAGAGAGCGCCTCGTTACTGCGCTGCGAGAGGCCCCTTTCTTGTAAGAAAGTCTCTGTTGCCTCAACTAGTTGTTGATGAATAGAAGAAAACTTGTCACAGTTTAAATAAAATGTGCCTCCAAGTGTGTGTACAGCGTGTTTCTCCCCAGGCTGCCTGCACTGCTTGTCAATACTGCGTGAGGATCATCTCCGAGTGAAACTCCACCGAGGCGCTCGCCGTTAAATACGAGATGGATCTCTGTTTGCCAGCCCCCTTCAGAGGAAAACGTGGAGAATAACCGTGCTGAGGTGGAGATGGCAGAGGGGGAGAGAGCCCATGAAGGCGTTCAGATCGTGGAGAAAGGAGCCGCTGTTGAGGAGTGGGCACCAAGGAGAAATAGGAACAGAACCTTCGCTCCGTCTGGCTGCTCAGCCGAGCGCCCAGGCACGTGGGTCAGGCCCTGGCAGCCCCTTGTCTGACACCAGTGCCCTCCTCACAGAGCTGCAGGGCTCAGGGATGCATGTGGAGCCAGCAGCCCTGGTGTGCCACCCAGCTGTGCCCCTGCCGTGCCAGGAGGCAGGAGGACGAGCTCTCTGAAATCGTGATCACACTGATGTCTGGCCTGCCCTTATTTACCCGCATCAGGGAAAGCTTTGGGTGGGAAGGGACCTTTCAAGCTCATCGAGTTGAACCCCTCTGCACTGAGCAGGGACATCTGCAACTAGAGAAGGTTGTTCCGAGCACCATCAAGCCTGACCTTGAATGTCTCCAGGGATGGGGCCCCCACCACCTCTCAGCCTGGGCCAGTGTTTCACCACCCTCAGAGTAAAGAGCTATTTACTGCGTATGGCCTCTTCCCCTCCCTCCAGTAATTCTTGCTGGGGTGCCTGCTGGCTGATGGAAACCCAGTGCCCACGTTCATGGAAAGCCAACGGGTGGCTGGGACGAGCAGCTCTGGTGGGAGCCTTCCCCCTTGGCTCCCCCAGGGACTTCTCGAGCAGCCGCTCTGTCCTGCCTGAATGATGGATCAGGGGCTTCCCATAAAGCTCAGAGCAGTTCACGTTTTTTTATGGGGCTGGAGAAAGGACTGTAGAGGTGTCTATTTTAATTGCAGATAAACAGGAAGACAGTTTTCTTCAGCTGCTTTTTCTGCTACGTGCAGACCTCACAGAGTTGGTGCTCAGTATTGACACCAGGGCTAGAAGATTCTGTGTGTGCAGCAGAGGCAGAGCTCTGGGGAGACACAGCCAGGGGAGCCCTCCCTCTGGGGACTGGATTCATACAGCATCCCACCTCAGCTAGATAGAAACGCCTGTTAATTCCCATTTGGTGACACTGATGGTAGAGAACAAGGATATTAGGTAGGACTGATGCTTTCCCTCAGTGTGGTACATCCACCTGATGAAATGCAGTGGAGATGCAGCTGAGTGAAGTTAAGACCTCATATTTACAACAAATAAACCCAAACCTACGACGCATCCTCTGTCAGGACGTGAGCAGCAGCAGCAGTGACCCTGCTCCCCACCACAGCACCCTGGAGCACCCACCACCACCACTCTCCCCGGGTTTGGCCCTGAAAACCAGCTGGGTTTTTCCACTCTGAGAGCTGTGAGAAACTGATGACAACCTGTTTGACCGCTGACCTCTGAACTTGACCCCCTGCTAATACTTTCAGCTGCTGATTGTCATGGGTGGCTGGCAGAGCCCTTTGTCTTTTGCTGTTTTGGAGTCCAGACAGATAAATGATTTCTATTTGTCCTTTGGCGCAACGGAAGAGCTGATCGATATTATCCACGAATGATGTCAAGGATTTGTCGCCACAGCTTATGAATGACAAAACACTACCCAAAAAAACACCTTTTGGGGCAAAAGATTGAAAGCTGGAAAGGTTTATTGATTTTTGCTTTCTTAAATAGCAGCTCAAGCCACAAAAGAGAAAACGAAAAGCTTTGTGTGCTAAAATGCAGCAAAAAGCTTCCTCGAGAACAACGATTAGATCAGCTCTTGCATTTAAGTACTGTGTGCCTTGCCACAGCCAACTGCTCAATTTTGTCTGCTAAGCCCACTGCAATTTCCACCCATTTTTCCTCATTTCAAAAGCGTTTGTATAGTGAAATGCCAGCCTCTGGAATAAAACGCTTCTCTGCTTTTGGCCACTGGTCAGTCAGGAGAAGGCCATGCATCTGCCATGCAGGCAGGCAGCGAGCTCAGGAGAACAGCTTGTATCAGTCCCAGAGCTGGAAAGGTGGGCTCAGGCCCCACGCCTGCCCCGGGCACCCACAGCACCCCTGGGAAATCATTGTGGTCCCTCTGTGACCACCACGGGGCGAGGGATGCTCTGGATATGGTGCTCAGTGAACACTCCCCCCTCCCCACAGCCCCACTGCCTGCAGCAGGAGGAGATCGTGGCATAGGGCATTCTCAGGCTAAACACAGCATTAAGAGTGAGTTGATGGAATGAAATGGGTCCCCTCTTAAATATCCACCCACGGCCCTGGTTCTGTCTCCTTTGGAGAACGGGACATTTAGCTTCCCCAGGAGCCTCCTCCCACCTCGGAGCCTCCCTGCACGACACACGATGAGGTATCTGTGGGCATCCCCACCACTGTCTAGAGCTGAGCTTCACTGAGCTCAAATGAAGGCTGCAGCCTGCCTGCCACAATTCAGTAAAGCCCCTCTAAAAAGGGACCCAGAAACATCACACGGGGGAGGTCACTGCAGTGCTCTGAACCACAGCAACACACACATCCTGGCCTGGCTCCTCCAGCATCTCTGGAGCCCTAAGGGAGGTCACAGCCCAGTCCTCAGCACCACGGTGTCACCACCAACTGCTGTTCCCAGCCCAGGAAAAAGAGCTGAATTAGCTCACTGCCAACGGAGAAACACGCTGCTGTTTCACAGACACAGACATCTCCCCCAGGGCTTTGAAGCCATGCAGAAACATCTCCACACCTGGCATTTCTGCAAGTCCTTTTTGCCACAAAAGTCCTCTGACAATCCTGCTTCCTAAAACACAGCACTGCTGGACCAGCCTCCAAAACACTGTTCTTCTGAAGCTCTAAACTTCAGCAATTTGAGGATATAATTTCTTTCTTCACAGATCTGTTTTAAAAAATATTTTTCTGCAAGCTTTCAGGTAACACTTGATGAGTAGCAGAGAAACAAGGAGCAGGATTTCCACCACAGGAGGTGTCAGCACAGTACATGGACACACGTATCCACACCCTGCCTCACACCCACGTCCCACTCCAGAATGGATCCCTCCATTAAAGTTATGGTTATGAAATTGTCTCCCAGGAAAAAGCCGACCACCTTCCCAAACAAGCAGGATCCTCAGTGCCCTCTGAACCCTGCAGACACCAGGCTTGGTGAGGAGCAGAGAGCATCATGTCTCACAATTAGAGCAGTGCTTCCAATTCAGCAATGCAACTTGTGTTTAAAGGCAATTTACAGGGGGGGAAACCCATGCCAGTTCTAAAATCCACAGATAAGCATCACCAGAGTAATTTTAGTTATGAGGAAGTGGAAGAGAAGAAATGAGAAGGTCTCGACCCAGCTCTCTAGAGCCAAGGAGAGCGTTTGGGCAGATCTGGCTGTGAGTGGGGCAGAAGGGTGCTGAGCTGGGCACAGCCCCAGCATGGAGTAGCTATTCCCACCAGACCTTTCCTTTTCCAAGCTTTAGACTGCTCAATTTGCTGGCCAAAAAAGCTTCAAAACTCTGTGCCAACCACAGCTGAAACCAGAGAGTTTCTCCCAGCTCCCCACCCGTTCCCAGCCTTCCTTGAAGTTCAGTGAACCTTGCCCAGCCCTCAGGTAGTGATAAATGCCTGCTCGGGTCAGAGGGGTCTGGTTTCAGCTGCACAACGCCTGGCTCCAGGGAAGGGCTCTCCTTCGTTTAGAAGGCTGGAGCTCTCTGGGGTGAGGGAGGATTCTCCTCCCAGCACGGCTGACCTGCACCAGTAACAGAATGTGGCAGACAGTTTTGCCTGGGAACTCTGACTACTGAAATGAGACAGCATTTAAAAGTACTGCGAGGACACGACGAATATAAAAACTCAGGGACTAAACAGGGGCCTCACCTGCAGCTCTGAGCAATGTTTGCTGGGTGTGTTTTGGGGAACCCAGTGCTGTTCAAACCATGTTCCTCTAAAAAGCCCAAATGAGCCTCCTGAGGTCCAGGAGCGTTCAGCTCCCAGTTTACATGCCCACCACAGCATTGCAAATGATCTGAACCACTGAACGCTCTCTGGCCACATCATTCCTCTTCTCCCCTTTGAGCTTTCATTTTGATCTGCCAAGTGTGTCCCACCGCCGGTGCCGAAGGAAGTTCCCGAGACAATGTGCACTGTGCTGTGCTCGTGGCACTCGCCTCTTCTCTGGAACTCCTTGGGTAGCTTGACAGCTCGTTTCCCTAAATTTGCAGAGCTCACGTTTCATGTATGTATTATTCATTATGAAAGAATCTAAATTCCTACACAACATCCTGAATCGGAGCGTAAACTGATTTAAGCACCTGGCTAACAAGCTGGGTGGCTCCAGCTTTGGGCTCTTAATCAGATCCTCATTAAAAGGCACAGCCTGGCTGCTTCTTTTAGAATTGAGACTTAATCAAAAAATGCCTTAAATATGAAGCCAGTCCCCAAAGAAAGGAAGGGAGGGTTTCTGTTCCTCCCTGGCAAACCTGGCCTCAGCTTTCCCGCGAGGGATATTTTACACCCCGCCTGCGACGGCCAAGGCGCTTTTAAGAAAGTGTTTTCTAAGTAATAAAACGTCTCCAAGTGCAGGGATTAGACATAATCCAATTCCTTTATCAAATAAAGATGCCATCGTGGCCTTTGAAACACAAAGGAAGAAGTTCCCTCCCTGTTTTCCATCTTACAATTATATCACATAACACACTCGCCAGAGGCTTGGCCGGCGCCGCAGACGTCGGCGCGGCGACATAATGAGAAATGGAAAGGGCTCGGCCTCCCCTGCCACCTGCTCACGCTTCTGCATAATCTGGCGAGAGAGGGATTAATCCCCACATTTTGATTTTCCATCTGCATCGCATCAAAGGTAACCCCTGTCAATCCGGAGACATAACCCGTGTGTAAGAGCAGGAAATACCCCGCTCCGCCGCAGACTCTGCTGTGACAAATGTGACGCTTTCTTTAGGGGTCTGTTTGTTTAATTAAATTTTACGCACGGATAAAATGTTTTGTGAAATTTCCACTGTGGGGTGTTGTAATTAAAGCTGCTGAACTCGATACAGGCAGGCAACTATTGTAAAGCTGTCTTTGTCTGCCATTTGAATACCGGCAGCGGTGTTCGGCTCTGCAGCCGGGGTTTGCTGTCGGCTGCCAAGCACCTTTCAGTGGAGGTGAGACTTGGAGCGATGCTACCGGTTGAGAAGTTCATCTGGTTGAACAACGAGGACACTCCTCCCCCCCCAAAAGAGGAAATAGAAAACAAAAAAGGAAAGGAAAACCAAGACAAAAAATTACTCCACCCCAATCTCCAGTTTTTCTCCCGTGCTCCACGCTGTGGTGTTCCAAAAACTGCTTTAATTTCTCCTCCACTCCACCTACTCTGCCCGCCCAGCAGGAAGGGTCCAAGCTCCTATCGCTGCTTGTGGAATGACTCTGGAAGGGCATTTCAGCAGGTAACCAACATGCTATGCTCCCCTCACCTGAACAAACGAGGAGAAAAGTCACAGGAGCAGACTGAAATTGGGAGAAATCAGAATAGATGTTGCAACTATTTACTTAAAAGTGAAATGTCTTGTGGAATAGAAACCTCGCACTTCAGCTGGGGGTTCAGAGGAGAAGTTCCTCCAGAGAACTGGCTATTTCCCAGTGTAGAAGAATAAAGAAATTATCCCAAGGATTGGTGGTTTTGGAAGCTCAAACTCGCCAGCAGCAAGGAGGCATTGGGTGCTGGCCTGGGTCTGGAGCAGGGTCAGAAGCATTCCCACACTGCAGGGTTTGGAGCTGGTGAGAAGAGGGCTCGTGTCTGACCCCCTCACACGAACTCACTGCACGCCTGTGCCTCCAGAACAGATTGACTCCAAGCGTAGCTCTATGGCCAGAAAATCTTAGATCTTAATTTTATAATATCAGCCTCTATTCTATTTGACATTGATTTTTCCTCCAAGTCTCGGTGCAAATCCATGAATCAGCCTCTGCACGATAGGAGAATGAGAAATAAAACTAAAAAAAAATTTTTATGATTCTTTTTCTAGAGCTGGCAGCAAAATCTCAGCAAGTCGCCAAAAACCAACAGAGGAAAGGCATTCCCTTGAATTTTGCTCCACCCTTTGGTAGTATAGATTATGTAAAGAAGCCCTGTAAGGGACTTGTATTACAGAGGAGGGTTGGTGGGAATCGAGGAGCACTGGTGGGTGCAAAGCTTTTCCTTTTTCCACATCGACCTATTTCTCTGTCATTTTATCTGCACAAGTCGGAGCCCAGGCACGGGCCGACAGCCCGAAGTGAATTAAGGGCTATTCACCACCTGTTTGAACTGTCAAGTTATGTGGGAAAGCGTATCAATTAACGGCTGTGATTATCTCATCAGACTTCCCATCTGACTAAACAGTCACCCCCTCTGCAGCCTAATCCCCCCGGAAAGCCCCGGCCGGGCCGGGTGC
>NW_008622635.1:1686-7260 GCF_000691845.1 Merops nubicus | reverse complement strand
GTCCCCACTGCCCAGCGGCCAGGAGCAGCCTCTGGCCGTGGGGTGGGATGGCTCAGCCCAGCCAGTACTGCGGTGGGAGACAGCAGAGCACCTCTGCTCAAACCCAGGGCAGCGGGGAGATGGGCAGCTAGACACCGAGCTGCCAGAGCAGAGGAGAGCGGGCAGGGCAGGCAGGGCAACAGCCTCCAACACAGCAGCTTCACCAGCCCCACGACCATCCTCACCCCACACACGCCCCGACCCCGCTCCCTCACACCCTGGGGTCAGCCGTGCCAGGCAGGTGCTGCTGCCACGGTCCTGCCAGAGCTGCCACAAAGCCTTTAGGAAAAGGCACCAGCCCCGGGCTCAGCCAAGCCAGCAGCAGCCAGCCAGGGCCCAGCCCGACTCAGGGGCTCGCCATCACCACCCAGCCCCTTGCCTCCCCTTCCACCAGCCACAGGGCATCCTTCCCAGGAACCGTCCTGGCAGTAGAATATTAACCTGAAATAAATAAATTTGTATTAAAAGCCGGTGCTGGCAGGAGGTGTGTTGTGGAGAGGCCTGGGAAATTAATCCTTCCTGGGGAATGCTACCCCCTGTCCCCCCAAGCTGACCCCACACAGCTCCATCCCCACCCCACAGCCAGTGTGTGGCTACCCCAATCCTGGAGCCAGCAGCATCCTGGAAGGAGGAGGGCTGGGAAGGTAAGGAAGGAGCACACTGTGAAATGCAAGGGGTGGGGAGGAAGAAGAATTGGAGAGAAGAAAAAAAACCCAACCACATTTCAAAGCATTTTGCCTGGGGGGAAGAAGGGCGGATCCACAAAGACTCCAGCCTGAAATATGGTGCAAAGCCTAAGACAAAAGGAAAAGCTTTTAAACAAAGCTAGGCCAGGAAGACTTTCTGCCCAAGCCTGTTTAGAGAAGGTCATGTTTATTGAAGTGTAAGCAAAAAACCCAAACCAACCCACGTTTGGCAGCCCTGCCAGGCTGTGTGGTGAGTGTGGCTCCCGAGCAGTGGTGCCAGGCCCAGTCCTGGTGCTGGTGCCACTGCCTATGGCCTCAGCTTGGCCATGGTGGAGCGGAGCTGGAGCGTCCCCTCCGCCCACGAGCCTGGGTACTGGCACATCTTCTGCCACAGGTTCAGCTCCTCGCCTCTGGAGTCCATCCAGTCCACAGCCTGCCCGTTGCTCATGCCTGCAAGGAAGGATGGACGTGGGCAGAAGTCACTGCCAGAGCAGCCTCCTGCCTGGGAGTGAGGCAGCTACCAGCGAGGCTGCTTTGCTTGTCCCCCCGGTTTGAGGGGACCCCCAGGGCTCCTCACCGTTGCCCACCCCCAGGCGGACACCCCCGAGGAAGTCGTTGCTGGACAGTGGCTCCCGGTCCCAGACCGTCAGCTCCAGGCAGATGTGCTGCAGATCCTCAGGGTTGACACCATTGTAGACAAAGGTGTGGTTGTAATGAGGGTTCAGGGTCTTCTTCACCACAGGCGTCTTCCTCTTGGAGGCTTTGTTTTTGTGTGGCAGGAGGTAGCTGGGGGAAGCAGCCCCTTGGGTTAGCACCACGTGTGCAGCTGCCTTCAGCCGTAGGGGCTGGGGCACCTCAGCACCTGGCCTGGAGCCCACCTTCCTTGATAAGGTTCAGGAAGAAGGACCACGACAGTCTGCAAGGGATGGGGTGCCTGCCCTGCCTCCTGAAAAGCCACTCAGCAAACAGTCTAAGGAGGGGAGAGGACAAGGACCAGAGCCTGCTCATCCCCCAGCCATGCTGCCTGGTGGCTTGGTGACCTCTAGGAAGACAATCTCAGGGCATCTGGAGCTCTGCCCTGCACACAGCCTCCCATCACAACCTCTCAACCAGCCAAAACCCAGGAAAGCATTTGCCACCAGAAGCATCTTGTCTCTAGGCAGTGACTTTCAAGGTACCAACATAGGCAGCACGGGGCAGCTAATGGAGAAACCCTTCCCTCCATTATGTGCCCTTGGATGCCAGCCAGGGAGGACAGGGCCTCCATTGCCCCCAGCCTGGGACCCACACTCACCCCTTGACAAAGCTGTCTGAAGTCCCCCCAGATTTGGCAGCTGTGAGGTTCTTGGCTTCTTTGATCCAGACCTGGAGCTCACCACCTTCCCCTGTTTTGCCTGGGAAAAACGGAACACAGCCAGAATTAGTCCACCTTAATTTCCACCACTGCAGCCTCAGGAAAGCACTGGGACCAGTCGGCCAGCCTGAGGACAGCCAGGTCTGCCCCAGCCCCGAGCAGCCTTGCAGAGAAGACTGCAGTGGCACCATCCTAGAAATCCACCCAGACCTCGCTCCCGCAGGCTACACAGAGATCCAGCTCCAACACTCACCCTTCCTGCCATTCCCAGCCCCAGGGTGCTTGGAAAATGGGATGTACTTCATGGAGACGATCAGCTCCCCCTTGTACTGGTGGAGACCAGCAGCATCTGCCCCGATCTGCAAAGAGGAGAGACTCAGCAAACACTGCTGGACAGGGCAAAGCTGGCATGGCGATGCCCTGGTCAGCATGCAGCCCCTCCCCATGCTGGGCCAAAGGGCTTGGCTTCTCCTGGAGGTGCTTTAGCTGCCACAAACGCCTGCAGACCCTCCTTGGCATCACCAGCTCAGACTCAGACCAGCTCCTTTAGGATCAACTACTTTGGTTCAAACAGCTCCTTTAAGAAACCTTGTTTAGGGGTTTCCACACACTGCTCGAGCCTCAGCAACACCAAAGGCTGAGCCTACAGGACGAGTTAGTCTAGAGAACCAGAATTAAGAACCAGTCAGTCTAGAAAACCAGATCTGCTGCCATCGAGCTGCACAAAGGCCCTCACTACACAGGCTCCATGATCCACAGAAGGATCTCTGGGCCAGTTCCCCCCATTTGTTTCCCTGAAGTTGGCTCCAGTTCCTCCCAGCTGAGACAAGGAAGAGCTGTGTTCTTGGAGCAATCAAGTAAGCAGAATGAAAATACCTGATAGGGCAGAGACAAGTCCTGCAGCATCACCCAAGGGACTTACTGAGAAGGGAAGCTGGGCTCAGGGCAGAAAGTCTGCCCTTCTTTACTATGACAGAACTGCTGTCTGCTTTTGGGGTCTTCATTTCTCCAAGGATTTGATTTGGCACAAGCCTTTTGGCAGCTCTCAGCCAAGGTCTCTGCACAGCTCTGCCCACTGAGAGGTCAGGGCTGGGCACGGGAGGCTGCAGGCAGCAGGGGTGGGGTGGCAGGGCCAGCACCTTGCCATGTAGGGGCAGAAACTCCTCCAGGTGGCTGTTGAAGTTCCAGGCGTCCAGCGGGACCTCCACCTCCCCCAGGAACGTGTTGCGGCCGAAGCGGTCGTGGTGCCACACCGAGAACTGCAGCGTCCTGGCAAGCAGGAGGGACTTGCTGATCTCATACTGGGAAGAGACAGAACACCACGGGTGAGCAGGCAGGGCCAGGCAGGGCCCAGGCTTGGCACAGACCACCAGCCACAGCTCCTCAGCAGGCGAGGAGGCAGCAGGAGAGGAGGCAGGTCTGAGGAGCAATGGATACATGCAGCAGGTAGTTTGTCTTCCTTCCCAGGCCTGCTGAAACCTAAAAGCCCTGGGTCTGTGGTGCAGGAGCACACACCCTCCAGGCAAGTGGTCCTCAGAACCCATGCAGAGCCACAATCAGGACTCATGGGATCCAGGCACGCCACACAAAGCTCTGCCAGCCCACCGAGCCTCAGGTGGTCAGAGCGCAAGACCTCAGCAAACCTAGGGCTGTGGAAATCAAACCACAGTTCCCAGCTCCCTCCTGTCCAGAGAGCTCCTGGCCTCAGCAACACGCTGCCGAGCTCAGGGATGGAGCCAACTAGTCCTGCCACCCCAGGGCAACCTCAGCAGGGACCTCAAAGGGCAGTGCCAAGTCCTGCCTTGGGGCCCACAACCACCTTATCTCTGCTTCTGCAGCTGTGTTGCCTTCCCTGTGGGAGGTGGGACTACTGCAGCCTGACTGCCATGGCCCAGGAGTCCTCTCCATGGAAAGCAATGTCCAGGGTAAGCAGGAGGCCCCAGCAACCACAAACAGAGCCTGTGACACACATTCACACCCGCAGCTCTGCCTCCACCCTATCACGGCACCCAGGGCTTGACACCACAGCCACGTCAGAGCAGCGACCCAGCCTGCGAGGAGGTTTTTCCGGCTTCCAGGGTACAGTGTCGGGACATGAGTCCTCTGCAGAGCCCCCTCCTCAGTGCTTGGAGCCCACTTTGGTTTGCTCCAGCAGCATCCCCAGGGCCGAGTGCCTGCCTGGCCCTGCAGCAGGGAGCAGGCTGCACCCCAGGCCATGCCCACACACCTTCAGCAGCTCGTTGTACAAGGGGTTGACGGTGTTGCGCTTGATGGTCGTCTTGCGCTTCCCTTGCCGGGATTTGTCGGGCAGGAGGTAGGTCTTCACGTACCTGAGGGGAGGGAGCAGCCAGCACTTCAAGGTCCCCCCACAACTAGCCCGCCAGGGCAAACCTAGATGTCCTGCCTCACCCAGATCCCCCCGCTTGCAGCTCCCATCCCTGGTGGGCACCCACAACCCAGCTGAGCCCCAGCAGCGGAGCCAGCAGCCATGGCCCCAGCTCTCACGGGTTGGAGCGCTTCTTGCCCTCGTCCCCGTAGGCCAGCTGGCGACACTCCTTCACGTGAATGAACAGGGTCTGAGTCTTCTGCTCGTAGCTCAGGGAGAAGGAGATGCCCCCAGTGACTGCAACGTTGCCGAAGTCACCGGCCTCGCTGTAAATGCTGACCATGCTCCCCAGGGTACTCTGGAAGACACAAGAGGCAACATCAGCCAGGGCAACATCACTTGACAATCGCTCTTCATTCTCAGCAAGGCTGCTCCCTGTGCCTCCTCTGCACAGCCCCTCTCACCCCTCCGGGGCTGGGGATGGCCACTGAGCACCTCCCACCCGCACGCAGGCTCCCTGGAAGACAGCTAAGTCTCAGCGTTTGGATTCCCTTCAAGGGGAAGAAGCCCTCACACCCTGAAGTCGTGTTTGTGTGCCCCAGGAGCTGCCCACCCTGCCTCCCTCTCACCCAGCCTGTCAGCACTGCCACAGGACAGAGCACGGCCACGCCACGCGGACCTACCGAGGAGGTGCCGCTGCGCATGCTGCCCCGGGCCACCCTCTGGCGATGGATCTCCACCAGGTTATCGATGTCCTCCTCCTCCTCCTCCTGCACAGAGAAAGGCAAGCCTGCTGCGTGGGGAGCAGCAGGGCACGGCCGGCTGGGCAGCCAGCTCCACGGCGTGCCGAGGGGCTCACCAGCTCTGTGTTGAGGCCGGGGACTGACTTGCTCCTGTCCCCCAAAGAGCTGCTTTCCCCCACAAAGTCCTCCGGGCGCAGGTCGATCACTGACTTGGTGTAGTCTGCAGTAGAAGTGGTGAGGCAGGAGGCAATGGCATAGTGCAGGTCTAGCAGAACTCCCTCAAGCAAGGGGCTGCCCCAGCCTCTCCCGTCCACACCAAAATCCTGCCACAGCCCAGAGAACAGCAGCCACCCACCCCTTGCCATGTCAGCACACAAACCCCCCCGCACCCGCTGGCCTCAACACCCGCCGGGGGTTCTTCTTGAA
>NW_008622635.1:649-1646 GCF_000691845.1 Merops nubicus | reverse complement strand
TGCCGAGGAAAGGTCCCCTCAGAGCAGGGCAGGGCTGGGCACCCCACAGGGCTCCCAGCCCCATGCCCCAGGACAGGGCTGAGCCCGCCAGAGCAGTGGCACGCACCCGCCCGTCAGAGAGGGACGTTTTGGAGCGGAGAGGGAGGGTCAGGCTGGAGGCAGCAGGTCCTGCTGGCACAGCAGCCTGTTTTCCACCTCTGAGAGGGGCAGCCTTCTCCAGAGAGTTCCTCCTGTGGAGGACACAGAAAGGTCTGTCCCAGGCCCAGAGTGCGGCTGGGAGAGCAAGCGCTGGCGGGGCAGCGACAGAGCACCCCAGGCTGGGGAGCAGAAGCCCTGCCTGCCCGGGGACAGGTTTCAGCCCAGCCAGAGGAACCAGCTCCCCGTCACCAGACTGAGAAAACCACACTTGAGATGAAGCTCCTCATCCTCTGCCAGGCCAGCCTTGTCAGGCCAACTCACCACAGGAGCCCCTCACCTTCCCCCCACGCCACCGGGACTAGGTCTGTTGCCATCCAGGCTCATGTTTTCCATGGACTCTGTGTCACTTTTGCCATCCCGAGGCTCTGAGGCATCCAGAAACAAACTGCAGACAGACAAAACCACAGGTATGTCCTGTTTGGCGAGGAGGCCGGTCTGAGAGAGAGCTTCTGTGCTGCCAATGAGCTGCGCAGGGTGGCAGCGTCCCTCCCATCCCTGCAGCAGGCGAGGGCTGGCACCCAGCAGGGAGCAGCAGCATGGACCCTCACCTGGGCCCCTCCCGGGGTGCTGGGGGGCTCGGCTGCCGAGCTGTGGAGGAGCTTTTGGGCTCACTGAGCTGGGCTTTCTGGAGAAGGGTTTGTCCCACCGTTTCTCTCTTGCTGGCTGGAATGATAGAGGCACCAGGAGGACCACAGCTCCAAAGCCCATTACCTGGAGCAGGAGCTGCTCCCAACCAACTCCACGCTGGGCACACCAGGGAAAGCTGGAGCACCCCAGGGAGCTGGGTGGCGGGAGGGGG
>NW_008622635.1:0-277 GCF_000691845.1 Merops nubicus | reverse complement strand
CAGAGATCATGCACTGGGCAGATGATGGGCCCAGCTACATGCCCAGCAAACGCAGGAGAAAGGTGGGGTTTGTAGGAGACCGGAGGCCAAGAGGGAGGAAACCTGGGGTGCTTGAAACATCAGCTGTGTGAGAGGCATGGGAGGATCCTGGGGTCAATTAAGGGGGAAAGAGAAGCAGGGGGGGCATGAAGGAGACCCAGGAGCAGGGCACAACCCAGTTCTGCTTCACCCAACCACAGATGCCCACCCTGGGAAGTGACAGCAGAGGAAGATGCCC
>NW_008622634.1:35440-38616 GCF_000691845.1 Merops nubicus | reverse complement strand
CAACCTAGAGGATTCTATGATTCTATAGTGACTTGCATGAAGGCTTAGAATGGTGACTGGTGTGAATCACGTGTGGCCTCCTGCTTACAGACCAGTTACTCTCCCAAGCCCCTGCTCCTGCCTCTTTATGCCTCCTGCTCCCAAATCACAGGTCATTCACCACTGCTGCTCCTGGCTGGCAGCTACAGTGACAGATGAACACTCAGAGAATTAACAGGCCTCAATTCTGAATTATGTCCTTCTTTGTCCCTCCCTGCCACTGTCAGCTGCAGTCAGCAGCAACTCATCTCCCCAAGCCTTACCTCCCTGGCCAGGGATTTTACAAGAAAATGTGGGGGGTGTTCTTCCTACTGGTGATGCAATTTTCATAATTCTTGGGATTTATGTTACAAACCCGATGCCTTTTAGGATTTGTGACCCTGGGAGGGTGGTATTTGTGACCTTGGGAGGATGGTATTTATAAGTCTCTCTACTTTTCTCCTTTTTTTTTTTTTAATAGCAAATTTCAGCTTCCATAATTGTAGAATATCTATCAAAGCACACCTTAGAAATTTAAGGATAAAAAACAAATCCAAAGACTAGCCCAGTTTGTTCTATTGCCTGTTCTCCTTACTATTTCAAGGCCATTCTCCTCGTGTCAGCAGGATGCAGCTCCTTGTGCTGTGCTGTTGGCACTGGGGGTGTCACAGCTGGTTAGAGGAGTTTAGGTGCAGGCTGCTGGGTCGAGCCAGCTTCTAACGTTGCTGTCTGTTTGCTTTGCAGTACCCTGTGGTGGAGCTCCAGGTGGGTGCTGCAGACTCCTCAGGTGTCAGGAGATCCTTCAGCATGAATAATACCTGTCTTACTGAGTCTTTACTTTGCTTAGGGTCTGTGAAAACACATGCACGTGCCTCATCTGTCCACGTGCTTCTTATTAACAAGCATTAATGATCCAAATGGTTCAGCTTCCATCTGTTTCTTTTCTAGAGCAGCTTGATCTAGTTTCAAATTTCAGCTTCCATAATTGTAGAGTATCTATTAAAGCACACCTTAGAAATTTAGGGATAAAAAACAAATCCAAAGAATAGCCCAGTTTGTTCTATTGCCTGTTTTCCTTACTATTTCAAGGCCATTCTCCTCGTGTCAGCAGGGGGGTTGGACCAGATGACCTCTGGAGGTCCCTTCCAGCTCAGACATTCTATGATTCTATGATTTCTACCTTCAGGAGCACCAGCCAGGCTTTAGCTAATCCCTACACTTGATCCTAACTTAAGGCTGGGGAGTCTGTCAGGACCTTTCCTACCTCTTGTTTTGCTGGCAGTACCAGAGTCACCCTGGGTGGGTTGAGTTCACCTCTGCTGGTGCTCCTGCACTCAGGTCACTTCAGCACCATGTGGGGAAAAAGCAGGAGCCCGTGAAAGCCTCTGAGACCTCTGACACCCCCCTGAATGCAGCAGGCTCTGAGTAGGGAGCAGGAGGTGCTGCTGACAGCTGCCTCTTCTCTCCCTGGGGCTGCAGGACCCGAACCAAACCCGCATTGGCCAGTGGCTGGATGTGAGGGCCAAACAAGGCATTGCAGAACTCTCCTTCCAGTTAGATGCTGAACCCTCCCTGGGGAGGTACACCATCAACGTGCTGAACCCAAAAGCATCCAGCTCATTCAAAGTGGAGGAACCTGGTAAGCTGGAGTGGGGAGAGCAAAGAATGAGGTGGAAAAAGCTGCTTGGTTCTGTCTGTATAATAATGTATAACCAAACATTGTAAGCTAAGATTTGCTGTCTGGGAGCTAGGATTAAACACAGATCTATAGGACACAGAGGGGGGACAATATCTGACAGGGACACAAGGGAGATTGTGCTGCAGATCCCTGGGGAAGGTCCCTGCTACCAGCTAGGCTGGCATGGGGTGAGAATACACTAAAGACCTCTGTGAGGCTGTTCATATGTTGGGGGAAGAAAGGGGGGTTCCTTCTTTGGCTCCCCTGGTTTTAATTAGTCCTTGCTTTTACCTCACAAAGATGTTCCTCCATGGGAATCCAGCCTTATATGTGCACCCTCTGCCCTTTGCCATCCCATGTCTGGGTAGCCTGTTGCCTTTCAGGAGTAACTCTGTGGGTTCTGTTCCAGTGCTGCAGAAGTTTGATGTTTTCTTCGAGGGCCCAGCTCAGATCTCTGCTTCAGAGAAAACTTTCCCCCTGCGTGTGTGTGGCAGGTAAGGAGGATGTCAGGGGAAGGACAGAGCTCATCAAACTGTGTCTCTCCTTCCGTGTGTCTCCTGCCTCTTGACTCCATCAAGAAGTGGCTGGGGAAGGGCCAAACACAGTCAATGCCTTTGAAGAATCCCAACCAGAACAAGAGTCAAACGGATGGGCTCCTCCTTGGGGAAGAGCTGCACAAGCAACAGCTGGAAAAGACCATCCAGCTGTGGAGAGACTTGTCCTTGGCCAGTGCCACCCCACTGTGGGAGCTGTGAAAGACCTTGGGGTGGGGTGAGGGGGAATGTGTGCCTGACACAGCACTGGCCTGCTGAGGGGAAGGAGCAGAAGCTGGTCTTCCTTCAGAAGGTTGGGCTGTTCCTTCTCACTCACATGCTTCTGAACTTGCTCCTGCTTGGAAGGTAGGTTTCTCCTGTTGTGTAGCCATGAGCAAAAAGTGATCAGATGAGGGTGACCACAGATGGAATAAGCACAAAGGAGGAAGCAGAACGATTTGGAAAGCTCTTTGTAGACAGATAGAGGAGGTGAGCTCATTCCTATTTGGGGCTGGGTTGTCTGGACACTTCTGGTGTCTCTCTGCTGCTGGTCTGATGTAGTTTCTCATCAGCTGGGACATTTAAAACTTGCTCATGTGAGGCTCTAGCAGAGAAGAGCACAGTGTTCTGCATCCCCAGGCTGGGTCACAGATCCCTTCCTGCCACTGCTGCTGCCAGGAGCACTGCTCCAAGGGGAGAGGCAGCGAGGGGCTGGGGCAGGGCAGGGCAGCAGGGTGGGCAGGGCAGTGGGTCCCTGGCAGGGGCACTGCTCTGCTCTACCTTGCACAAACCAGCAGAGCAGCTCTGGGGGTGGAAACAGGCAGAGATCACAAGATCAGCCCATGCTGAGGCAGGTCTGGGGGCACTCTGTAGCTCCAGCACTGCCACCCTTGCTGGTGCTGTCTGCAGGGACCCAGGCTGCTGCTGCATGCAGCCCTGAGCCACCG
>NW_008622634.1:21840-35410 GCF_000691845.1 Merops nubicus | reverse complement strand
GTGGAGCAACGTGCTCAGCCAGGCACCCGTGGCTCTGGCTGGCAGCTCCCCCAGTGCTCTCCCTGCAGGTACAGCTATGGCAGAGCTGTGCAAGGGGCCGTGAGGGTGACTTTGTGCCAGAGGGTGAGGAGGCATCACCAAAATGCCAGCAAGGACATCTGCAGGGAATACAGTGGCCTGGTAAGTGATGCCCTGGGAGACATCTGAGTGGTGAATGAGCACCACACACAAGTGACACCAAGAGTCAAGAGCTGGGAGAACAGAACAAACTGCTCTGTAGGGTAAATTTGTCAGCCTCTGTAATATGTAGACTGATAAATAATTCTTTTTATTCAATTAATGCAATTATTGTTGCCCAGACCAACTGAGAGAAGCCTTTGCCTGCAGAAGTCCTTTGTAATCTCACTTGTTAATGGTAGGGACTAGAAAAGGGATAGCACAGACTGATTTAGAGTTCTGTTTGTTTCTGGAAGGAAGCAGAACTTGACAGAAACAGATGCAGTGTAAGGAACAACAGCTAACAGAGCTTTCTGGGGTGCAGAATTCTGCTGTTAGGCAAAGCTGTCCTGGAGCTGCACAAGGACACCAACGGGTGCTGGAGGCCTGGTGAACTCCATACCCAAACCACACACTGGCTTCTAGACTTGATTTTCTCTTTTTCTACATTTATATCAAATAACAAGACAAAAATTCACGCCATTTCTACATTTTATATTTTCCTTATTACCTCTTTCCATTCCTACAGAAGTGTTTCACAGCTGGTCTCTTCTCTTGTCTATATGTGGCTGAAAACTCTTTGTGCTCTATGATTTATCACTAGGATTTGCTCTGGCAGTTGTAACATTCCAGCTCTGGATCTGTGATGGGTGTTTTGGTTTATATTTCTACAATAGGAATGACACATATTCATGCATCTAAACCAGAAAATATCTCTTTATTTCTGCATTATTGCTTGCTGCAGTCAAGTGTTCTGACAGAACGACTGATACCTTGTGCTTCTGACTCCTCCCTGTCTCCCCAGCCCCAAATAATGGTGTGATCTCCCCCTTCCCACTGCAGACCATGAGCAAGGGCTGCTTCACACCTTCTGTAAGCACCTCAGCCTTCAGCCTGGCCCCCAGCGAGGAGCACAGCAAGCTCTATGCAGAAGCCTCTCTCCTGGAGACGGGCACAGGTACCCAGGGGCTGCCCAGGGAAGGGGCAAGGGTGAGAGGGACCCTTCTGGGAGTGAGGGTCAGCATGGACATCCCTGCCCCCCGCCTCCAGCTAGGGCTGGGACCATCACAGGGCACAAAGAGTGGTCCTGCCCAAGGGACTCGTGCCCACAGAGAGCTCCTCTGCCAGCAGCAGGCAGGTGAGGAGTGGCTGGGAGCGTGGTCCATGAGGGCACAAAGGGGCTTGGAGACACCCCAACTAAAGAAGGAGCTGCTGCAGGAGCAGCCTCCAAACCTTGAAGGGGGCTGGTGTTGGGAAGGAAGTCTGAGACCCTCTGCTTAAAGGGGCTGGGAATAACAAGGTGAGGAGAAACTGGGGCAGAGGGGTCACCTCCAGCACTGACCCTGCCTCCCTTGCACTCTGCCTTCCAACAGGGGTGCAGATCAACACCTCCAGTGAAATCCTGCTCTCCAGGACAGCTGCAAGGGCAGTGTTTGAGACACCAAATGCTTATTACATCCCCGGAGTACCCTACAGGGGGAAGGTGACTTTTTCCCCTTGCTTCTTCCCTCCCCATCATTTCCCATGGAATTTACTGTCTAGTAAACCTTTCTGACCCAGACTATCTTCTGCTCCCCAGACAGAGTAGGACGTGACTTTGCAGTGTGCCACACAAGTGACAGTGTGGCTCCAGCTCCTGCATTTCAGAATTCCTGATGAGTTTACTCCTCCAGCTTCTGCTGGGGGTGAATAGTGGTGCCTCAGGGATGCAGGGATGTCCCTCAGCTGTTAGCAGGGAGCTGAGCTTCTCGTGCTCTAGCCACACACAGCGTTTGGGGTGCAGAGGTTTTAATGACTCCCAGCTTAGCTATAGAGATGAGGGAGTTTTAGAGGTCTTCTGTCCTCCTGGGGCCAAACTGGAGTTAAGGCCACCTAACACAGGAGGCTCTGTGTGTGTCAGGGGGTGAAGGATGAAGGTTTTGGGTGTGACATGGAGAGAAATGTCTGACTTTGTCTTTTCTGCCTCACCCTGCTGCCAGATTAGACTTGAGGATCACTATGGAAATGGAATAAGAAACAGGAAAGTTTATCTTGTGATAAGGTTCATGAGGCGTCGCTTTATCAAAACGTACATCACGGATGACAGTGGAGCAGCATCCTTCAACCTGGACACCACTGCCTGGAACAGGTCCTCAGTCCTCCTGGAGGTAAATCCAACTGCTGCAGGGAAGTGAGGATCCTGGAGCTCTGCCAGTGCTCCCCATCCTGCTCTGCCAGCCCAGGCCTGGGCTCCTCACCCAGCTCTGCCCGTGCAGGGCCAGGGGGAAGGCACCAGCCACCAGCCTTTCCCAGACCAAGCCGGTGACACCTCACTGCAGCATGGAATTCTTTCCTTCTCTGTGCCTCTGGTCCCCCCCCAGGGCAGGTTCACGCTGGAGGATCTCACACACCCCCCACGAAAACCCCACCTCAGTCACACCAACGCCTACTACCACCTGCAGCCCCTGCACCTCACAACCAAGAGCTTCCTGGACATCCAGCCCCTCCCAGGAACGCTGCCCTGTGGGCTGAAGCAGGATGTCCAGGTCACCTTCACGCTCAGCCGGGACGACCTGGGAGAAGACACCACCCGTGTGGGCTTTGCCTATTACGTGAGTAGGGGCAGCAGAGGACCTGGGCAGAACTGGTGGGGCCAGACCCTGGAGAATTTAGGTCATCCCTGGAGGGGTGTCAGGAGAAAAGACATTCTTGGAGAACTGGGAGAACACGACGCCCAGCAGAGCCCAGCCTGGCCGCAGTGTGGTCCTGTGTCAGGCCCCAGCCTCCTCATGGGAAGGAGGAGGCTTTCACCTTCAAAGCCAGTTGCCCCCTTGTTCTCTGCCAAGGCTGCAGCAGGAGGTGTGTTGTGCAGAGCCTGCTGTCAAACTCTCCTCCCTCTAAAACTGGGTGGGGGATCACTCTTCCCTCCAGCTATCAGACAGCTGCTCAGTGGAGATGGCTTTGGTCCCATCTGAAGTCCTGCCTACCAGAGGGGAGATACCCTACCTGTGTCTCATCCCCATGGACCCCCAAATTGGTGGCTTTTCCTCCCACACTGTGATGTCTGCCAATCTGCTGGACCCAGGCTGTGGGGTTGGGCTGGACCCAGGCTGTGGGGTTGGACTGAATCCAGGCTGTGGGGTTGGGCTGAATCCAGGCTGTGGGGTTGGGCTGGACCCAGGCTGTGGGGTTGGACTGAACCCCCAGTTTATCTCTGAGGCTGGTTAGGGAGGCGAGCTGCACGTGGGGGGTGGGACTGCACTCTGGCAGCACACAGCAGCCTGCTCACCCCACGGCCCTCCTCCTGCAGGTCACTGGGAAGGCTGGAATCGTTGTCAGGGGCCAGAGGAGTGTCCACATTGGGAAGCTGAACAGTAAGTCTGTGGCAGCCAGACAATGGGAAGCGGTCGTGTCTGGTGGGTTTCTGGCTCAGGCAGTGAGAGCTGCCAGGGTTTCTCTCAAATTCCCTGAATTTATAGGTCCAAGGCAGTCAGCAAATAGGACAGAGCAAGGCTGAGGAAGCAACTGTGTCAGCTAGAAGAGGCCAGAAAGACAGAAGGAGGGGAAGGGCAGGAACAGAGACTGGGAGGAGCTGTGGGGCACGGGGTGGAGGATGGAGGAAGGGAGCGAAGAGAGCAGCAGCAGGGATGGGTTTGACATTGTGGGACTATACAGCAGAAAAAAAGCAGTGGGGCAGAAGGACATCTCCGTGGGGCTGTGATGACAGCACTTTGCCTTTCCTTCCTCAGTGTTGAAGGGTTCCTTCTCCATCCCCTTGACGTTCTCTGCTGCCCTCAGCCCGTCCCCCTGGCTGCTGGTGTATGCCATCCTCCCCAGCGGGGGGGTGACAGCAGACAGCGCCCGCTTCCACCTCGCCTTCTGCTTTGACAACCAGGTGAGACTTGCTGCTTGCTGCTGGGGAAGAGCTGGCAAGCAGGAGTCAGAGGGGCCAGGGGAAGGAGACTCTCATGTCCTTCAAAGAGAGAGCTGAGGAGAAGAAAGGAGGGGGACGCCTGCAGCACGGTGCCCGGGAGAGCTTCTAGCAGTGACTTCTCTTCCTAGCAGTGGCTGAGCAGGGTAGACTCCAGCTGGTCTCCCGTCCATCAGGCTCCTTAACTCTCTTTCTTTTTGGTCTCTCCTGTCCTGCTGTGCTGCTGAAGGTCAAGGTAGGATTCCCAGCCAAAGAAGCCCCCCCAGGGTCACCCGTGCAGCTCCGGCTGCAGGCAGCCCCCGGCTCCCTGTGCGCAGTGCAGGCGCTGGATGAGAAAATGTTCCTCAGGAGCCCAGGGAGTGAGCTGACAGGCCAAAGGGTGAGTGCCCGTGCAGCCAGGCAGGCAGCACAGCAGAGGGGGTGAGCTGGGGGAGGCAGGCAAAGGGATCTAGAGCTAACGGATGAGGGGTCTCTGTGGAGGGGGAAGGGGGGTCTGCCTCAGGAGGTGGGCAGGAGCAGACCCGTGTGCCAGGGGAGGGTGGAGCAAAGGGTCTGGAGATATCTACTCCTTGTCCAGCTCTGCCCTGCCTGTGAGTTTCCCTAGGTCTACGATTTGTTCCCTGCTGCCCACCGGCACGGATACCCTGCCCAAGTAGAAGAGTCTTTGGATCACTGTGTCCAGCCTCAGTCCACGGCCCCTCTGCTGCGAGGGAAGCCACAGCCTTCCTCCCACCCTGACATCTTCAAACTCTTCCGGGTAATCCCCTCATTACTTTTCCCAGAGCTGTTCAACTGATGAACATCTGAGGTGTCTTCCTCCCCAAGAAGTCTGAGAAGCTCTTGCCTTCTCCAGGCAGCTCCTGCTGTCTGTGCTGAGTGCTGAGAGGGCTCAGCCTGCTCTCTGGCACCGTGCTGGGTTGTCCCCAGTCTTTAGGTGTCTTTATTTCTTTAGGTCCCAATCCTTAGGTTGATCTTCAGGTGTCTTTAAGGCAGATCTCCCTCTAGAAGGGACTAGCCTTGAGCAGCATTGACACAAGACAGGCAGCACCATTTGGCCTTGGGCTTTGGGATCAGACCCTGTGCTCTTCTACTCAGCAGCAGAGAGCCATACCAGGAGCCTCTTCCACAGCTCAGGGATGTCTCCTGTGTCTGTGGACAGGGCCCATGTCACAGCCCCAGGGGCTGGGTGGAGATAAGTTCAGTGGGCAAATTCCATCCTCTTGTTCCCTCCTGAGTGAGTGAGAGGATGGGGCAGGACCCTGACACCTCCTCCATGCCCGTGCCACTGGGAATGTGTTGAGAGGAGCAAGAGATACCAGTGTCCCCCAGGAGAGAGCTGCTGAGCCAGAAGGGAGCAGGGGGCTGTGCCATGCCTCCCCCAGCACCCTGTCTGCCCAGACACCAGCCTGTCCTGGCCCTGGCAGCTTTCAGAGTCATTGTAAAGAACAGTGGCTACTCTTCCTCACTCACAAATGCTTTTCTGCCTCCCCTGCCCTCCTTCTTTTCCTGACAGAACATGGGGCTGAAAATCTTCTCCAACCTTGTAATCAAGAAGCCATCTCAGTGCTTTCATCGGGCAGATGGGAAGCTGGCCATGGGTGAGTTGTACTTTTACCCTAGCTGGGACATGAAGTCACCCAGATGAAGAGCCCTCTGGTCTTTGGGGTTTGCTGGTGGTAAATATTGGTGCTCTGAGGAGTGGTGGGTGCTGCTGCCACAGCCTAGCTGCCTGGTCCCCTGGCCTTGGCAGGAATGACCCAGTCCCTACAGAAAGGGCTCTGAAGGATGTCACTGCCTGGACGTCCCCTGGCATTAAAGACTGGCACTCCCTCTCCTGGCACAGACAAACTGAAGTGTGGGCCAGGGTCTGCCACCACCCCATGGGCTGTGCTGAGACCTGGCTTCTCTGCCCACCCGTGGCTGAGGAGACAGAGACTTCCTTCTTCTGGGTCTCAGTTTGCACCAGTCCTGCTAAGATTGCTGAGACTCCTGCTAGTGTCCAAACCACTGCTTGCTGCAGGTCTTGTGCAGCCAGGACAATGGTATTGTTATGCACACAGCTACAGAAGTGCTGGTTAAAATGGCTTTTGGAAGATTCTCAGTCTCTTTAGCACCAACTCCAGCTCAGGTCAGCAAGGGATTTTGTCTAAACAGGTCCTGGAAAACTTGCAGCCAGCTCACTACAAGCTGGATCTCCTCTTACCACTCTTTTCCCTTCCTATTTTCCCTCTTGTACCAAACAAACCCACTCCCTCATGTTTTGCTCTGCCAGACTCTTCCCACTTCTCTCTCCCTGCTTGCTTTGCCTCTCTTCCCCAGTGCTTCATTCCCTCACTCTGCTGGAATTCATTATTCTTTCTTTCAGGGGGACCTTTTACAGAAGACAAAAGAATCACTAGGGAACAATCCCGACTTGCAGCCCATGGAAGACTCCACCACTATTTCCCTGAAACCTGGATCTGGAACCTGTTCTCTGTTGGGTAAGTGATGCCAGACTTTACACATGGACAGAAGGATGATCCTCTTGCTATTGAGTCTTGCCTGACTTGCACTTGGGCCAAAGTCCAGACAGAGGTGTAAAGAGAGGTCTGCCTGTGATTTCTGTGGCTCCTCCCTGCGTTTGTAGTGTGCTGGACTGAAGGGCTCGTAGACTTTGGGGTATCCTGTCTTCACACATCGGGGTACACTCTACTAACTTCTCAATTTGGGGGCTGCACCAGCTAAATTTGCAGCCTTTGCTGCTGCAGCACTTAGGTGAAGACTCTGATGAGCCAGCACGCAGGCGGATAGGATGCTGCTGGTTTCTAGAACATCTGACTGTTGACTGACATCGTGTTGTGGATTGACTGCACAGAGCTGGCATGCCTGGGCAGTGTCTTGCTCAGGAGAAGGGTCTAAAGCCACTACTGGTGGCACTTAAGCAGGGAGCAAAGTGCCTTGCAGTGAACCACTGGAGCAGAGTGACCAGGGGCCCTCCCCGCTGCAGGGGAGCGAGGTGGGTTCTCATGCACGTGCTCTCCTCCCCTCAGCTCCAGTGGCAGCAGAAGTGTCCCGCTCACAGCTCCTGCTGCTGCTGCAGAATGGAAAGTCAAGACGTTTTGCCTGGCTGGGAGGGGATTTGGCCTCGCCCCAGCCACCAGCCTGAGGACTGCCCAGCCCTTGCACGTGGACCTGACGCTGCCGCCCTCCGTCATCCAAGGTGATAGCTGCTGTCTTCAGCTCCCTGCAGCAGTGCGTGCAGGTGTGTGCCCCACGGGTGACACTGTGTGGCACAGAGCTTAGAACACCTCCTGCCAGGCCTCCTCTCCTGAGCTGCCCAGCCCCGTGTCATTCCTCCAGATCCACGTGGCCCTGGCCACATCCCCGGGTTTCCAAGTGGAGCCGTGCAAGACCTGCAGGGACAAGGAGTGTCTGTGTGCAGAGGAGACCAAGGTCTTCTCCTGGAATGTGACAGCAGTGCAGCTGGGTAGGCACCAAAGGGGGAACACAGATGGGGAACCCTAAAACTGAAGTGAGGGAGAGCGGGAGGTCCAGAAAAACTGGCAGAGCCTCTGGACCCCAAAGTTTGTCCTTAGTGCCTCAAACGTGTCCATGACTTCCACCATGTATGTATATAGACTTCCACCACGTCTACATTCTTTCTCTCTTCTTACAGAGGCTAATCAGAGAGGGGAGGAGCTGAATGGGTGGCACAGAGACCTCTTGAGGAGCAGCTGGGGAGGAAGGGGCCGCGTGGGTGTGGGTGGGGGAAGCTTCCCCTGGGCTTCGTGTGCAATGTGGAGGGGACACTGGGGCCAAAGGGGTTGCTGGACCTTCTGTCATTATATACAGTGCCTTGAGGTCACTGCTGGGGAGGTATCACCCAGGTCCTTCATGCTCAAGGTGTCTGAACACACCTCCAGTACAGGCTGGAGCCCTTTGGCTGTGAAGAGCAGCCACCCACTCTCAGCTGAAGCAAGCTGGCTGCACGTGGCCATAAGGAACGGGCTCTCTCCAATTTCTTTGCCAGGGACCCTGAACCTGACGGTGAGGACAGAGGTGCTGGACCCCACGGCCTGGTGTGGGGGCAGGAAGCCCTTGCCAGCTGCCCTGGGTCGGACCTACACGCTGCTCAGACGCCTGCTGGTCCAGGTCGGTGGGAGAGCAGCCCCACTTCTCCCCTGAGCCCCCTGCCCCTGAGGGAAGGGAGGATGAGCTGAGCTGAATGGTTTTCTCCTCATTTTTTGCCCATCATTAGCAGTACCGAGGCTGTGGCTCAGTTTGCTTCCTTCTCCCCAGGCCCCAGCCAAGCCCCTTCCCTTCCTGCAGTCCCTTTGCTTGAGCTGCACTCAGACACCACCTCTGGGCTTCTCCCTGTGCTCTCCCCATTGCACATGAGCTTTTCTCTACCACACTGACCAGACCTGAGCTTGCTCTGGATGTTTGCTGCTGTTTGGGAATTTTGTGTCTGTTCTTTTCTCTTCTGTCCATGTTCGTGTCCCTGCCTGGCAGCCAGAAGGTGTGTTAGTGGAAAAGTCTCACAGCTCCTTTCTGTGCCCAAGAGGAGGTATGTGGACAGCCTGGATGGGTTCCAGCCTGAAATAATTAGACCCAAGTGTAGGACTCAACTGGGGGAGGTCTGAAGAAATAAGGTTTTCAAATTATTTTTCACATAGGGAATTTCCCTTCCAATTAGACAGGAGAGAACAAGAGCTGTTACTCCCACGTGTGCTGAATTGGCCTCTCAGTATAGGTGGCAAATGATGCTCTGCAGCATTCTGCCCACACTGAAGCCTCTGGGTGTTTCTGCTGCTTGGTAGTCACCCGTGGGAGCTGCTGCAGCCCTCCCAGCCTGCCCCTGCAGCACTGAGAGCATCTCCAGACGTCCTGTGATGCTCATGGAGCTTGTGACACGTAGCAGATGGAGCTGTGCAGCTTGGTGAGCCCCCAGCCCGGCCAGCAGCTCTCACACCTCTTCTCCTCTGGAGTTTCCAGAGCGTGGAGCTCAGGGGGTGACAGGGACAGGCCCTAGGGAGCAGTGGGGTGAGCTGGGTGTAGGCAGTGCCCCAGCTACCCAGGCCAGCCTTGTTCCTCTGGTAGGATGCACTTGCCTTGATTCCTCCTGCTACACACTCGTCCTGTCGTTGTCAGGGCACACGGCTGAAGGTTCAGTGTCCCTGCACCTCCCTGACAACGTCATCAAGGGATCCACCAGGGCTTTCCTCTCCATATCAGGTGAGTGACTGCTGTTGTGGGCTGGCTGCTCTTACAGGTGAGCAAGGCTCAGCCTGGGGATGGTGCCAGGGGACCCGTTTGACATGACACTGCTCAGATGCTGCAGTTCTCCTCTCTGCAAGGTTTGCCAACACCCTGTCTTCAGATTTTTGAATTAACACTTAGGCTTTCATGGGAAAAGTAATCTGCAGAAGAGAGTAATCCTTATTTTTCTAGCTAGGACTTTGGAGCAGAGGCTCTAGACTGTTATTCTTGCTAGGACTTTGGGACCTTGGCTAGTTCTCTGTAGATACAATCAGCAAAGCTCAGAATGATTTGTCTCCCTGTTAAGTTTTGCTGCTATAACAGGAGCTCCTGGAGAGAATAAATCCACCTCAGCCTTACTAAACTGCAAAAGAGCACTTTGGAGAGGCTACTGGAACCAGGCACAGCTTCCAGTCAGTACACTGCCCTGCACTGGGCTCATTTGCCCTGGTGCCAGGACTGGTGTGAAGCCAGGTCTGGGATAAGGAGCCACGGGTGGCACAGCCCCAGGGCAGGAGACTGACCCCAAGGCTTGTCCTGGACACCCTCCCACCTTGTGGCTGGCACTAGCACTTCTGACACCCCTGCTGGCTTACTGACGTTTTGATGCTTGACACATGGCCAGGGAGAACAGGCCTGGCTAAGGACCAGAAACTTCTCAGGCTTTCCCTAAGTGCTTTTAGATTTGTGTGCCTGTGTGACACGCACAGAGCAACAGCAGCTCTGCTCAGAGCCCTTTATAAACAGTGCTTGTTGTGCTTGGAACACAGGCTGGAAAAGCTGAGGAGGTGAAGTTCCTCAGGGGCTTCACAGGGTGGGCACCCAGCATCATGGTGCCAGCCTGGGAAGCAGCACCAGAGTCCACACTCTCCATCCTGCACTCTGTTGCTTAGTGGTTTTTCCTCCTTTCTCCAGTGCTTTCCTCCATGAAGCCCTGTTATCCACTGCCTGGCTGAGAAGCACCTCAAATCACATTTAACACTTGCTTTTTTTTCTGACATCCTTGCCTAGGTGACCTGCTGGGGACAGCCCTGCAGAACCTGGACCGCCTGGTGCAGCTGCCCCACGGCTGTGGGGAGCAGAACATGGTGCTGTTTGCCCCCATCGTCTACGTGCTGCAGTACCTGGAGCAGACGAGGCAGCTGAGCCCCGAGATCAAGGAGAGGGCGACAGGATTCCTGAGGAATGGCAAGTGCCAGAGACCCCCCTGCTGCTCTGCCCTCCCCCGTGCCCAGCACTCCCCCGCCCCCGGGCTCACGCTGCCAGTGCTGGTCTCTGTGTTGCTGTGTCCATCGTTGTTCCCATCTCCCCAGGGTACCAGATGCAGCTTCTCTACAGGCACAGAGATGGATCCTACAGTTTCTTTGGGCAGCAGGATAGGGAAGGGAATACTTGGTAAGTTCATCTCCCTCACTCCTGATTTTTCCTGTCTGGGCCAGATCAGCTAAAGTGCCCGGGAAATCTGAGGGGATTTGTGTCCCTTCTTTTGGGTGGAGACCCCAGGAGCTCTCTGGCAGCCAGGCAGATTGAGGGACTTGAGCCCCTTGGAAAGCAGTGAGCCTGGGCAGCAGGGTTTCTGGGAAAGTGGAACAACAAAGGTGTGGTCCCAGGGGCAGGAGGTCCCTTTTGGCATCTATGGTCCTGCTGCTGCCCCACAGACAACACCAGGTGCTGCTGGTGGTGTCCTGGCAGCCAGGGGGGACACACACTCACCATGACATTAAGGGAGTGCAATTAAATATTGTCTTTTTAAAAAAAATACAGTAAAAAATATGTAGTAAAAAATACACTGTGAGTGTATTGCTTGGGAGAGTTTGAAAGAGCTGCATTGGCCCATCCTGACCTTCTGTTGTCTGGGCTGGGAGAAGTGGAGAAAGAAAAGGAGGAAGAAAATAGGGGGGAAATGGGGAGTTCAAGATTGTCTCTAGTTGTTTGGGGGAGATGAAGTGCAACAGGTGAAAGCAGAAGGGGTAAGAGGTTTATCACTTGTGGAAAGACTGGGTAAAGACTTTTCAGGCTGGGGGAGAGGAGCCACTGCATTCCCGTGGACCACTTCTGCTTCCAGCTTGCTTCTCTGTATGAAATGACTCCCTTTGGCACCCCACTGTGCCAGTGTTAAGCTCAGGGATGAGCACCAGCAGCCCTTTCACTTTCTCTTTGCCTTTTTTGTTTCTCTCACAACTCATCCTCTTCCTAGGCTGACAGCTTTTGTAGCCAAGAGTTTCGGTCAAGCCAGAAAATACATCTATGTAGATGATAAGATCATCCAGGATGCCCTACGCTGGCTAGAGCAAAACCAGCTCCCCAGTGGCTGCTTTGCCTCCAGAGGGAACCTCTTTCACTCCTCCCTCAAGGTAAGTGAGGACCAAGCCAGGCAACGTAGCTGGGGAATGGCTGGAGAGATGTTGTGACAGCCAAAGATGGCAGGATCCCAAAGGATCTTGGAAAGTCACTCCTGCAACCCACGCAACCAGCCTCAAAGAGAGGAGGGTGTGAGGCAGTGAGCATGAAAAGAATGTGTTTCCTTCTGTGGAGTGACTGCCTGGGCTCTCCAAACACCACCTGGAGAGTGAAGGGTGGAATCCCTCCTCAGGGCAGCGTGGATGAGGAGGTGTCCCTGGGAGCCTACGTCGCTGCAGCACTGCTGGAGCTGGGCCAGCCACTGAAGGTGAGTGTGCTGCTCCTCACTCCTGCTCTCCTGCAGGCTCCCAGGCCTGGGCACCACCACGGGGATGCAGCAGCTCAGCTCCTGATGCTGCCGGGCTCCAGGAATGGGTTTCAGTGGAGCTACATGGGGATGACACAGCCCAGCTCCCTGGAAGGAGCTCCCCTGGCCGCTGCTGGGCCCTGTCAGTCTGACTGCATCTCCTTCCAACGCAGGGCAAGCTGGTGCAGAGCTGCCTCCGCTGCCTCCAGCAGGCAGTTCACAACGTCACCAGCACCTACACGGAGGCCCTGCTGGCCTATGCCTTTGCCCTGGCTGGGGACTATGAGACCACCCAGGAGCTGTTGTACAAACTGGAGGAGCAAGCCATCAGATCAGGTGCTGAGTGCTGGTTGGGGCAGTGCTGCTGCTTCACCTGCTGGGAGCTGGAGTAGCACACGTCCTGCTAGAGCAGTTCAAAATGATGTCTGTATCTGTACACTCTCCTTGTAGCTGTGCAGCAGCTGCACTGTGTGGCTGACAATGTAGTAAGTAACTTCATAAGCTGGGAGGATGACTTACCAGAAAGGCTTCTCTCTGCCTGGAGGGTTTCTCGATCAGCTTGAGGGAGAAGGAGGGAGTCTGTGAGCTAAGACTCACTGAAGCCCTGGAGCATAAGCTCAAGAAAACAAACCTGACCTGAGTACAGGGAATGAGCTGAAGGAGCCTCGAAATCACTCTGGGTTCTGTCTCCTGCCAACCCCCAAGTGCCTCCTCTGCAGACAGCCTGCATGCTCCTTTTCCCTCTGCAGGAGGACAGATCCACTGGAGCCCCAAGCCAAGCTCTCCAGCTTCCCCAGCCTCCCCAGCTGGTGCTCAGCCAGCAGACATTGAGCTGACAGCCTACGTTCTCCTGGCGTACCTCTCGAAGCCACGGGGGCACACAGGAGACATGACAACTGCTGCTGGTATCGTGGCCTGGCTCACCCAGCAGCAGAACGCCCACGGGGGCTTTGCCTCCACCCAGGTAACAGGCACCCTGTGAATCATACTGCTCACCTGCAGCCGTGGTTGGCAGGTCTGGTCCTCTTGAGACCAGGCTGGAGGAGGCTCTGGGCAGCCTGGTCTAGTGGGAGGTGTCCCTGCTCATGGCAGAGGGGTTGGAACTGGGGGATCCTTGTGGTCCCTTCCAGCCCTGACAGATTCTGATCTGTTTTAGCAGAGGACTTCGTAGTGTTGGCGTGAGGGTTGGACTTGATGATCTTAAAGTTCTCTTCCAACCTAAAGGATTCTGTGATTCTAAGCACGGCTGGAGCTCGTGCTTTCAGAGGGGTGTCTCTCTCTGCAGGACACAGTGGTTGCCCTCCAGGCCTTGGCAAAGTATGCAGCAAGGACGTTCAGTGCCTCGGGCCAGGCGCTGGTCAGGGTGAGGTCCCCACGGGGCTTCAGGAAGACCTTGAAGGTCGGCCACCAGAAGAGGCTGCAGGTGCAGCAGGTGGCACTGGCAGAGCTCCCAGGGCAGCTTCTGCTGCAGGTCCAGGGCAGCAGCTGCATCATTGCCC
>NW_008622634.1:21422-21757 GCF_000691845.1 Merops nubicus | reverse complement strand
GTGAAGCATGGAATAGAGTAGAGGGGGAGGGCGCTGCCCCTTCTCCCTGCACCAGGTCACGCCTGGCCCGTCTCCTCCTCTGGCCCTGCCCCTGCAGACAGTGCTGAGGTACCACCAGCCTCTCCCACGGGCTGCTGTCACCTTCACTCTGCGAGTCAACACGGAGCTGACCAACTGCAGCCAGGCCAACCAGCGTGTCCTCACCCTGCGCATCCTTGCCAGGTGACCCTCGTGGCTGTCTGCTCCTCCAGCAGGACCTGCTGGGCTCAGGAGCAGGCTGGGATCGCCTCAGGGCTGCAGGGGGGGGACCTGGCACCGGGGGCACAGGACAGAGG
>NW_008622634.1:13216-21378 GCF_000691845.1 Merops nubicus | reverse complement strand
GGGGGTTACCTCCTGCGAGGAAGAGCCGTGGGGGCTGTGTGCCCAGTCCTGGCTGGGCTGCCTGGCTCAGGGTCCTGCACACAGGGCATGGTGGTGGAGGGGAGGGAGCAGGGAACGTGCTGCTGCCTCCCAGTGGGACCTCCTGGCTGTTTCTCCAGCTACATCGGGAGCAGAGTCGTATCCAACATGGTGATGGTGGAGGTCTCCCTGCTGTCTGGATTTGCCTTGGCTCCCAGATCCAGGATGTTGGTAAGGACTTTGGAATTAACAAAAAAAGCAGCTGTGGTGAACGGGTCCCTCCTGCTTGCTACTGTTGGGAACTCTTTGTTTCAGGCCAGGATACAACTAAATTAGCAGAGGGCCTTTGCTGTTGTAACTGAGCCAAAACCTCTCCCCTCCACACAGGACCCACAAGCGTTTGCTGTGGGAGATCAGAGGCTGTTCAGCTTCTCCCACTGGCACTCTTCTGCCTTGGGCCAGGAACAACATGTGCTGATGGGGAGCTAAGCACCAGTATTTGTTTGCTAGAATTATAAAACAAGATTTCTTAGACTAGTTCTAGCCAAAAAGATTCTTTTTTTTCTCAATTAAGCCACAAACTTGAAAGCTCACTTGTTTGCTCAGCCCCCAGGCAGGTCTTCCAGAGCAGCACAGCACGTGGTGAGACAACATGAATCTTTTCTGTTGCCTACTCTTTGCTGGCCAGTGCATCAGCCCTGCCTACCAAACACAAGGCCTTTTGTCCCCAGAGTGGGACATTCCTCTAACTGAGCTGGGGCAGCACAGCTCATCCCCAGGGTGCTCACAAGGGATGTCCAGGAGGGACGAGCAAAGAGAGAACCACTAAAATTTTGTGTGAGAAAGACAGAGCTCCACCCAGAGCCCAGCTCCACCCCATGCCTTTGGTACAACGGGGGTCCCACTGGTCAGAGAGCCCTCAGGGAAGTGCTCACAAACTTCTCTGTGCTGCTGTTTCCACCTCAGCTGGAGCGCAGAACGATCGTCAAGAAACTAGAAGTGAAAGCTGAGGTGGTTCACATTTACCTGGAGAAGGTAAGCTGGGCTTTGCACAGCAAGAGGCCAGAGGACAAGGAGCTGCTGTGAGAAGCCCAAGACTGGGTTAGTCATGGGGAGAGAGTGCTGGTAGAACTGGGGGCAGAGGAAACTTGCCCAGTTTCGTTGGCATTGGGTTAGAATTTGCTATTCCTCACAAAACCTCCATTTCTAAAATTCAGAGTCTCAAATCACAGAATCAGTTTGGGTGGGAAGGGACCTTAAAGATCATCTGGTTCCAACCCACCTGGCATAGGCAGGGACACCTCCCATTAGACCAGGCTGTGCAAGGTCTTGGTCCTGAACACCTCCAGTGATGGAGCATCCACAGCTTCCCTGGGCAACCTGGGCCAGGGTCTCACTGCATCATGAAGAACTTCTTCCTTGCCCCCAGTCTAAATCTCCCCTCTTCCAGTTTGAAGCCATCACCCCTCATCTTGTCACTACAAGCCCTTGTAAAAAGTCCCTCCCCAGCTTTCCTGTAGGCCCCCTTCAGATACTGGAAAGCTGCCAGAAGGTCTCCCTTGAGCTTCCTCCTCTCCAGGCTGAACAGCCCCAACGCCCCAACTCCTCAGCCTGTGCTCACAGCAGAGCTGCTCCAGCCCTTGGATCATTTTCGTGGTCCTCCTCTGGACCTGCTCCAACAGCTCCACGTCCTTCTGGTGCTGGGGGCTCTGGAGCTGGACACAGACTCCAAGTGGGGTCTCAGGAGAGCAGAGCAGAGGAATTAGAGAGATTTAGTGTAGCAAAACACCCAAGCTGGGGAAGATGAAGATGCAGAGACTTCTTTCTCCCCTTTCGTGCCTATTTCTTTCCTCCTCTACAAGCTCAACGATGAATCTCAGACTTTCATTCTGCAACTGGAACAAGTCATTCAGATGAAGAACCTGAAACCTGCCAGCATCAAGATCTACGATTACTACCAGCCAGGTGGGTTGGACTGTCCCTGCCCTGGGGCTGGGGGCTGCCTGGCACAGGGGGTTTGTGCTCCCAGTAACCAACTCCCTCCCTCCCTTTTCCAGAGGAGCAAGCCTTGGCCGAGTACAGCGCTGTCTGTAACTGAGGTAGGCAGCAAGTCTCTGTGCCACACCAAGAGTGGCACCAGGAAATGAGGGAGGGTGGGTGGAGAGGGGGAGTGTAAGGAAACAAAGACAGGAGGACAGCTGGTGATCATTGGGGAGCATACATCTGGCTGGGAGGAGAAAGTGGCAGTTGCCTGTGTGGAGCTAGGATGGGGCTGTCCTGCAGCCAGGGAGGAGCTGGAAGACTCTCATGGAAGGATAAGAGAGGATCCTGACATGGTGCATGCTGCATCCTGACACCATCCCACAGACAGACTGCCACCCAGGGACCTGCCTGGAAAGCCACCCCCATGGCTAGCCAAGACCAGGCACCTTCCACAGCCCGATGACAGCCGTGGGGAAACTGGATCATGCTCTCCTTGTCTTCCCTTCTGTCCCCACAATCTCACGTGGTCCCTAAGAAAGGGGTAAAGGATCTCCCAAAGCTGTAATAAAGGCAAGGAGAGGAACTGCCACACCATGACTCTTGCCCTTGCCCAGTGT
This sequence comes from Merops nubicus, assembly GCF_000691845.1. NCBI lineage: Eukaryota > Metazoa > Chordata > Aves > Coraciiformes > Meropidae > Merops > Merops nubicus. Next base: position 18,760 of record NW_008622634.1, on the reverse strand, counting down.
TTCAGGCTGAGCACTGAATGGGATGAAGTGGGATGAAGTGGGATGAGGTGGGATGAGGTGGGATGAGGTGGGATGAAGTGGGATGAAGTGGGATGAGGTGGGATGAAGTGTCCAGCTGGGACACAGCCCCAGTTAAAGCTGGGCACACCCAGCCCTGTGCCTGTGTGCATGGACTAGGGGATGTCCACAGTCCAGTGTTGTGTCTGCCTCCTGGGGAGCAGGACTGGGGCAGGGGCAGGGTGTCACCTGTCCCACACACACCTGGGGAGAGGGGTTAAAGGAAGCATGACCTCTGACCTGGCTGCCCTTGTACCACTTGTTGATGAACTTGGGCTTAGCCTGTGAAGTGCCATTTCTGTGGCTGCCAATGCACAAACCCTCTAGCTCCTCTATTGCTCTCTCCTCATGCTTCCCATGGTTTCTCCTAATACCTCCTGAAGTAGGATTCAGGCAGCTTTGGAGTACAAGATGCAACTCACCACACTGTGCCAGCTGTATCTCCCCTTCCCTTCCTGCAAGCTGTGCCATCAGCTCTTCTTTGAAGCAGTCTCCAGACAGCAATGCCATGGGTTGAGGCTCTAGGCCCTCACCCCACCCCCCAGCAGCACAGCCTTGCCAGTTCCTCCTGAGAAAGATCTTTACAGGCAAGGATTCAACAGTTCCTGACCAAAGGAGCTGTTGAACACAGCCCAGTCCTCCCTTGCCTTCAGCTCCAGCTTGTGTGATGCTCACCTGCCCCAGGCACCAGCTCTTGGTGCATGCTCTACCTCCTTCTGTGCAAGCCCACCACTGCAGGGGCAGAGTTTTCCACGTGGACGTGTACATGCACACACAGAAGTGATTTTTTCACCATGTTCTCTTAAATGCAACTTCCCTGGTTTGTTAGAAAAACCAGTGAAGCTGAATAATCACTCCCTCAGCCAGTTCTGCTCTCCTGACTTTTAATAAGATGCCAGGCACGGTCTGAGCCTTTCAGAAGCTAACTGCTCAGCAGGAGATCTCAAGTGTCTTCTCTTTGCTTCTCATCTGCACGTGGTGGCTGCTAGTAAAGGTGACAAAGGACTGATGGACAGAGACTGCAGAGGATGGGTCTGTCCCCGTGCCTGTGAAGACAACAAAGGACAAACAATTCTGTGCTCCTGAAGGATTAAAACTAGCCCCTGGGGTCTCAGGGGGTGTTTGGAACCTCGTTACCAGACAGGACCCCCAGGCCACCAAGAACAGGGCTCTCTGCCTCTACCCATACACAACCTATGGCAGAAGCTCCACCAGGAGTGTGGGCTTGTGGCAGGCACTGCAGGGCAGGGCCTTGTGCCTCCCCCAGGTGGCTCATGAAGTGGGGGTTTTCTCCATCTCGTGGGAAGCATGCAGAGGGAGATGCAGTTTAGAAGGGGAGCAGACACTGGTCAAGCTGACTGGTTCAAGCTTTGCCTTTGCCCAGCCTGGAGAGAAGAGGGGCAGGTGCCCGTTCCCTAGCGTGGGGCAGAAGCCAGGCTGAGACTGTGAACAGCCTGACACTGAAAAGGGCTCAGGCCCTGCAGTGGAGGTGGAGGTGGAGGTGGTGTTGCATGCACGAGGGCTGCAGGGCTGTGGGAACAGAGGGAACGTGCCCAGAAGAGGAACTGTGTTGGCTTGAGGAAGGTAGATCTAATGCAAAAAGCCAGGACTGGTGGTAGGACTTGGGACAGCCCTTGTTCTCTGCAACATACTTCCAAATCTGCCATGAGCTGGCACCTTAAACCTTCCACTTCAGTTCTCTCTTCCCCCCTGTTTAACCACTGAGCTACAGAAGCTCACCCTTACTTAGCACTGCTCATCACTCCCCACCCTGAGCCTGCAGTCTGGCAGGTTTCCTGACCAAAGGCCCTTGCCTGCATCTCCCTCCCTCTTCATACTCTTCATGACCACACCTGTGAAGACAAGAGGTGTTGAGCTCTCACCTCACTTGCATGGGACATTGTAGCTCATCACTGTAGTTTCTTCTGAAAGACAAGAAAACAAAGTGCTGGTGAGATTCACTTCCCAAAACCTCCCTAGAGCAGCCCAGCATTGTGCCTCTGCTTCTAGGAGAGGTGCTGAGACACAATACCAGCTGGGTCAAAAATTCTGAATGCAGCAACTCCAGATTCACCCAAGTCATGGAGCTGGCAATCTTCTGAAGCTGTAAGCTTCAAACAGCTCTGTTAGAGTTATGGATTCCTTACTTTCTGGAGCAATAGCAACGCCTGACACGTTTCTAGCTCTTCCTCCCACTAGGAACCCCAGAGAACAGACAAGTTATTTACAGTGATATTCTTCTAAGGGGCACTCATTCTTCTAAGCCATCCACTCACTATGGTCCCTCTGCCTTTGCTGCCTCCCACAAAATGAGCATGGCTCTGAGCTCCTTGCTCCTCTCCTCTTGGGAGAGTCAGACCCTCAGTGGATCTACATGCCAACTTCAAGCTTGCAGGTTCTGGGGCCAGAGAAAGAAGGATCTACCTTTTTGAAACCCAAGAGGGTAAGTCCATCACTAGGGAGCTTCTAAGGGGCAGTTAGAGAAACATGTCAGGGGTGGCACTGCCTTAAACTTGACCACTTCAGAAAATGTCTTTCCAGTGGTGGATTTGGGTAGTGTCTGCAGCACAGCATCTGGACTTACCTGGCATGTAGTAATCATAGACCTTGACATTGGCTGGCTTCTGATCCTTCACTTGCACGTCCTGCTGCACCAGCAGAGTGTAGGTGTGAGGCTCTCTGGTCAGCTAAGACCAAAAGATGAAAGGATTACAGCCAGAACCAAAGTCCTTTAAGACAATCCCTTCCACCTGCCCTCACTCAGGCTTCACAGAGACCTCACCACTGGGGCAGATCTCTTCTGCTGTGCAGTCCAACTCAGAAATATCTTTTACATCACATTCTGTGGCCAACTCCCAGTTTTGGTCACTGAATTTAACTCAGCTTGTGGGAAGCATCAAGCCCCCAGAGTCAATGGCATTAGGTATGTAAAGGTAGCACTGGTGTTCTCAGGCAGCCTCACCTTCCCACACAGCTCTGCCCTGAGCCCTTGCCTGCAGCTTGCCTTAGTGGTGCTGTTTGGGTATGAGTGTGCCCAGAGAAAGGCTGGAGTGGTTGTTAATCTGTTGATTGATGGAGCCCTGGACGAGCTCTGCTGCTCACACAGCCATCTGTTTTAATTTTGGGTGATCCTGACAAACTCCACACACAATCTCAGACACTCCCTACTACATTCAGGCTGCTAAAGGGCATTCTAAGAATTCAGGCTCCCTTGTATTTACTAGATGGATCCTACAACTGCTCCCCAGTCCTGACCAGACACTTTACATGGACTTTCAACAGTCTCTGAGCAGTGCCAGCAGATGTTACCATCAGAGCTAGCCTCACCTCCCTCAGGTGGTCCTGTGCACAGGCTACTCCAGGCTGCCACAACACACTGCTCCAGACCAGCAGATGTGGCTGCTATGCAGGAACATCTCTGAATGTTTAAAATACTAATGGAACCAAGGTACAAGAGTAAGCCAAAAGCTATCTGCCAGCCCATAATCCTCCTAATGATGACGTTAGCCTGAATTCCACTCACCTCCTCCAGGTAGAGAATGACTCGGTCAGCTTCGGTTTCAACTTTCTTCACTAAGGGCATTTTCTTCAGCTGAAAATAGGGGAAAAAATGTCAGAAAGACTAACAGAAATATTCAGGGATATTTGTCTTTGTGAGAGCATGGGCAAAATGTTCATATGGACAAGGAAGCCCTTGGGGTAGGGGAAGGCAAGGTGCAGTCTGGAGGAGACTTTGGGTATGAAGATTTCTTGGGAAGAAAAGAACTGTGCTTGTTTGCCCACAGGAGTGATCACAGCCCTGCACGACAGACATCCACCCCTGTTCCCACCCCTGCTGGACACAAACTTGTGGTCTCACCTCTTCCAGTGACCCTGCCACGGGGCTGTATCCAGACAGCAGCTCCACTTGGATCAGGACCATGTTGGTGGACACACGGTTCCCTGTGTAGCTGCAGCAGGAACCCAGGGGACAGCACTGATGTTACTTTCTGAGCCATGACCTCCAGATACTCCAGCCCAGCTTTGGCACTCAAGTGGAGGAGGCTGCCTTTCCTTCCAGTGTCTTTCTCCTGTAAGCATACCTGCTCCTGGACTGAACAAACCTTTCTGCTTCTCCTGATCTCTCTTTTAATTGTGCTGAGCCAAGAATAAATTCCTTGGAAGGCTTCTGGAGCCACCTTCTCAAGGCACGGTGGGTAAAACCACACCTCTGTTTGCTCTCTTGGCAGTTCTATCCCAGCTCAGGGGTACAGCAGAGTGGTGTGACTGCCACCCAGGAGCAGAGGAGGGAAGACTTAGGAATAAGTGCCAGCAGCCAGTCCCACAGGATCTTCACATTGCCAGGGTTTTGGGACCTAGTTCTAGAAGGTGGTGAGATCCATAGCCCTTGGGATAACTTGTGGTGACTGGCAGAAACCAGGAGTATGGCCTGACCCACCCCTCTGGGACCTTGTGCCCTTCACCCAGCTGTGGAGAGCACAGTTAGATGGGTGGGGACATCTCAGCACCTAAACCTCAGGAGTGAAGGGGAACCCTGGTCACCACGAGACTGGCCAGAAGCCTCTTAGCACAGGGGGGACAAGGGGCAGGTGTGTCCCCTACAGGGTGTGGATGGTGACAGGGAACTGGGTGGCATGGGGTGGCCAAGGGGCAGGTGAGTGTCCCCTAGGGGTGGCCAAGGGGCAGGTGAGTGTCCCCTACCAGGTGTGGATGGTGACAGGGAAGCTGGTGGCATTGGATGGGGTGAGGGGCAGGTGAGTGTCCCCTACCAGGCGTGGATGGTGACAGGGAAGCTGGTGGCATTGGATGGGGTGAGGGGCAGGTGAGTGTCCCCTACTGAGGGTGGATGGTGACAGGGAACGGGGTGGCATTGGATGGGGTGGCCAAGGGTCAGGTGAGTGTCCCCTACCGAGCACGGATGGTGACAGGGAAGCTGGTGGCACTGGGTGAGGTGCAGGCTGTCTGCACTGCCAGGGCAAAGGAGGTGAGTGTCCCCTACCAGGTGCGGATGGTGACAGGGAACTGGGTGGCATTGGATGGCCAAGGGGCAGGTGAGTGTCCCCTACCAGGTGTGGATGGTGACAGGGAACTGGGTGGCATTGGATGGGGTGAGGGGCAGGTGAGTGTCCCCTACTGAGGGTGGATGGTGACAGGGAACTGGGTGGCATTGGATGGGGTGGCCAAGGGTCAGGTGAGTGTCCCCTACCGAGCACGGATGGTGACAGGGAAGCTGGTGGCACTGGGTGAGGTGCAGGCTGTCTGCACTGCCAGGGCAAAGGTGACGTCTGTGCCCGGCGGGGGGATGTGGTACCGCAGCGTGGCCTGTGGGGACACAAAGGAGCCTGGTGGCAGAGGACAGCAGGTTTGGGTTGGTTCTTTTTGCTGGAGAGTATCACACAATCATAGAATTGTCAGGGTTGGAAGGGACCTGAAAGATCATCTCGTTCCAACCTCCCTGCCATAGGCAGGGCCAACTCCCCCCATCAC
>NW_008622634.1:9824-12885 GCF_000691845.1 Merops nubicus | reverse complement strand
ATCATCCTTGTGGCCCTTCTCTGGACACATTCCAGCACTTCCATATCTTTCTTGTAGTGGGGGCTCCAGACCTGGATGCAGTACTCCAGGTGGGGCCTCACGAGAGTGGAGCAGAGGGGGAGAATCACCTCCCACCCTTGTCCAGCATTGGACTGCTGATTGCACTCTTGCACCATGCAAGAGCTTCTCATGTTGTGAGAGAAAACCATGTGGCAGAAGCAGAGGCTCCAGCCCTGCTCCTTGTTGTGTTCACTGGACTTCTTGGAGGAGAGGTGCAGCTATGACAGGGTGCAGATGATCAAGATTTCACTTGGGGAACTGCTGCTCCCTTCCTGTTGGATCCCAGCTCTTTCTACCAGTCTTGCAGCCCAGATTGTTGCAACAGGGTGCAGATGATCAAGATTTCACTTGGGGAACTGCTGCTCCCTTCCTGTTGGATCCCAGCTCTTTCTACCAGTCTTGTAGCCCAGATTGCTGCAAGTTACCATAGCTGTCTGTTTTCAGTGCCAGCTACGTGCCAAGGTGGGAGGTCTCCTGCTCTCAGGGCTTTTCCAGACAGACCTTTTGTCCCTGGCTGGGCTCACCTGCAGGAAGAGGCACCCGTGGCCCTGCACTCGCACGGAGTACTCCTGGGGAAGGGCTGGCAGCTCTACTCTCTGCAGCAGGAGGCGATTGCTGTTGTCCACTCTGATGTTTTGGGTGAAACCTTCAGAGGAGAGAGAAGCCTGAAGATCGAGGCCATCCTTGCTGAAGAGTTTGGTTGCATAGAGGGCTAGGGCTTCCAGAGCAACCACCGTGTCCTGAGGGAAGAGAAACACCTTGAGCAAAACAGGATCCCAGCTTCCTGTGCACATCCCACTCCCAGCCCCCCCCTCCCTCATGGCAGCCACAGCACAGTGAAGGTTGAGCTTCCCCCTTGGACTTTGAGCACGGGATTAGCTCAGAGCAATACAAGTATTCACCTTGACCCAACTCTCAGCAGCTCTAAATCCATACATCTTTTCTTCTTCTATCTTCTCTTTCCCCCCCCCTTTTTCACTATGGTCTGTGCTGGAAGTTGTTGCTCTCCCAACACATAGCTGACAAAGGTTCTCTGGTGATGATGACTCAAAGGGATTACCTGGGTGGAAGCAAAGCCTCCATAAGGGTTTTGCTGCTTGATAAGCCAGGACACAATCTGGGATGCCTTTCTGATTTCCTCTGAAGACAAACTTGATTTTGAAAGGTGAGCCATGAGGATGCTAGATGTCAATTCCACATCAACAGATGGAGCCCGTTGCCAGTGTAGGGAGTCCTCCTCCTGTTTTGCCTGTTGACTCCAGAATATTTGGTCACCTGGAGGTGGTGGGGGAACACTTATGGAGAATGTAGCTGTATCTAATGACCTCGAAGTCCCCCTCAGCTCCTGCACCCAGGTACTGAGTGAATGTGTAGATGGGGACAGGATATGGGTGATTTTTTCTCTACTTGCCCCCACACCCTCCTTTTCCCAGTAGAAACCTAGTCCTGCAGACTGGGAAGGAGTTCTAAAACATCCATGAACTCCCCTGGTTTGGATGACTGGGACATCAGGACTGTGAGATCATCCATAAAGTCTGTCTCACAGTATGGCAATCAGGGGCTCTCCAAGCCTTGGGCTCCCCACAGAGATCTGCCAGTGCCCCCCACTCCTGCCCTCCATTCCCCTGGACATTCAGCCCTGGGATCTCCACGTAACTCTGCCAATGGTACCTGATACTATGGCAGCCTTATCCAGCCTTTTGAGGATCTTCTCCCTGAGGGCCTTATCACCTGCTGCTGCAAAGGCATTTGCAGCCAGTGCCAGGCTGTAGAGGCTGGAACTGCCAGTGTCAGCATCGACCAGGTCCTTGATACACCTCAGAGCTTTGGAGACCACGGGGTCCTAGGGCAGGATCGAGAGCAGGCGGGTGGCTGGCAGGGTGGGAGGGGTGCAGGGGAGGGTGGGGCAGGGACAGGAGGCACGGGGTGACGCTGGTGCCGTGTCCCTGGGGGCAGGGGGGCAGTGGGGCAGGCGAGGGCAGGGGGGCAGTGCCAGCAGAGCTGGGGTGCCCCAGCACTGCCCGTGCCCCTGGCCGTACTCACGGAGCGTGGCACCCCGGCGTGCAGCAGAGCCGTGGTGATGGCAGAGCTCAGCCCCACTCCTTCCTCCACTGCGCCCTGCAGCCACCACAAAACAGACAAGAGCAGGTCTGTGCTGGGAAGGGAGAGGGAGAACGTTTCCAGTGCCTCCAGCTCCCCCAAGCAGGCCCCAGTGCCAGCACAGGCAATGCTGCTGGCCCCGTCCCTGCTGCTAAGCACGTGCCAGAGCTGGTGTCTGCCCTTGCAGGTCCTGCTTGCTGGACCACTCAGGCACAGTGCCCTGAGCTCCTCTGGGGAGCTGATTCACTCCCTCTGCTGAGGATTGCCCCTTTCCCCTCCCCTGCAAAAGATGCTCCACAGGAGATGTCAGTGCTGGGGAAAAGTGAGGTTCCCGCAGCCCTGCTGCAAGCTGGCAGCTCCCCTGAGGGCCAGGGCAGTGGCAAGGGTGTAAAGGAGCAAACTAAAAATCATCTTCTGCAAGAGAAGTGAAAAGTACCATCCTCTTCACTTAGAAGATGAATTATCTGAGGTCTTGACCACTGAACTGCTGCTGGCTCCTCTTTGCTATTGCTCTGTGTGTGTCAAGTGCTGTGTTTCTGAGTGTAGAGGGCACATCCCTGGCAAGATGGAGCTCTGAAATGCTGGGGTTTGACCCCCAAGCCCTGAATTAAGGTTGACATATGGGTGATTCCCACAGCCCTTCATGAAGAGGTGCTGAGTTTGCCTTATAGCTCCCCCCCAGGGTGTGGCCAGCCCTGCAGGGAGAACCATAAGGGAAATGAGCCCCAGGGGTCCCACATGAAGTAACTAAAGGTCAGGTGTGTGCTGGGGGATAAAAGCTGGGAGCACTTGCAGGAAGGGAGGAGTGTCTGTCTGTGGGGTGGGTGCACTTCCCAGAGCTTCCTGGCTGGGGCAGGACCCTCCTGACTCTCCTAGAGCTGGGCCCCTGCCAGCTTGGAAC
>NW_008622634.1:0-9784 GCF_000691845.1 Merops nubicus | reverse complement strand
CTGTTTCCCTTTCCATCCATGGGAACCCTTGGTTGTTTGTTTGTACCACCTATTGTCAGTTGGGTGATGCCTTTTTTGGGATTGTTGGGGGTAATGTCAGTTGTATGTGAACTAATTGACTTGCTTGTCCCCCCAGCAATCGTTCATGGAATGTCCTTTTTGTATTCAATACATTCCACCTATGGGTTCATCTTCCTGCTGGTTGTGTCACCCCTGTCAGGCCTAGTCATTGGCAGAACAATCTCACAGGAGTAACTTCCATCAATCTCTATTTACTCCATTTCTGCCTCTCTCTGTCCAGGGAGGAGCTCAGGCTGAAGGAAGAAACAGCAGCTCAGCATGGGAAAGGGATCCAAGCCAGTGGAACACCCACCTTGAAAACTGCTTTTCCTTTTGAGGCATCTGTCAGCTTTTGGGATGGGTTTAGGGCAGGGCACTGCATATACCATGCAGCTCCCACACACATCTCATCAGATGCAAACCTCTGCCATTCATAACTTGAAAAACTGCCACCATGACTAAGTACAGCCCTAAGTGTCACCCAAAGATGATCTCAGGCACACCAGAGCTTCCCCCCTGCAGTAGAGGCCACTTGTTCTTGGCACCCAAATTTGGTCAGAAGGAGCTCTGAGGTACCTAATGAGAAGCCAGGGTACGTCATACCATCAGACCATTGTTGAAGAGCTTCCCCACGCTCTTGAAGCAGCCAGATGGAGTCTGATTCTTAATCAGGGCACTGGCAGCATCCTTTATATTCTGCTCATCTATGTGGATGAAGTCCCGGGCTTGGCTGAAGGTCTTGAGGACAAGGGCAGTCAGCCTAGATGGAAGGAAAGGGGAAGAAAATCAGACTGAATGCCCATCTCCAGGAGAGAGGAGTCTCTGTGTCTTCTGCTGTCTCACCCTGCTTTAGCAAGGGGGTTGGACCTGATGATCTCTAGAGGTCCCTTTCCACCCCTACCATCTGTCATTGTGTGCTTCTGTGATCCCTTGGGAAACACCAGCAGGCCAGAGCCTCTGTGCAGATGGAGAATGGGAACCAATGCACATGAATGAGATGCTCTTGAAGCTCGAGTTCAGATCCGTTTGCAGCAAGAGAGAAAAAATTTCCTGACAGTTCAGTGTCTGCCCCAGAGCTCTGCCAGCTGCAGCAGGGTGCACTGGTGTGATGTAAAGCCAGGAGAGCTGATGGTGAGCTCACTCAGCCCCTTTCCCAGGCCTGGTTGGGTACAAGGCACTCTGGAAAAACTGGAAGGAAGGCAGCTTTGCAGCCAAACTTTCAGAGTCAGGTCCAGTTGGGGTGCCCAGACACAAACAATCCAACAGGGGTACCTCAGGTCAGCTCATTGGCATAGTTCTCTCCCAGATATCCCAGGAACAATTGCTGTTCAAAACCCCACACCTCCAGACTCCGTTTCCCCAGACCAAAACACAACCCAGCCTGAGCCTGGCTAGGTGGAGCTGTTGTTTCTCGCTGGTGTGTGTGTCTCTGCTCACCACGTGTTCCCTGGCTCGTCCCCTCCCCCGAAGGCGCTGTAGGAGCCGTCGGCGTGCTTGTACAGCAGCTGTCGCTGGTAGCCTGTGGGAAGAGGCTGGGGACAGTGAAGGTGCTCTGTGTCTGTCATGTTATCCAGGGGACAACCCACCCCACCAACCCTGCTGATCAGGAGGGAGAGCATTGCCTCTGAGGGATTAGCAAAGGGCTTCCAGAGAAGAGCCACGCTCAGATGAGGCACAGCAGTGTGATTTACATGGTGTCAGGGAATAAAATGTCCCTAAATCACCCTCAGCACCAAGCCTCTGCTGAGACCACCTGCTTGGTGATCCAGCACGAGCAGAAATCCACTCACCACTTTCCAGATAGACCATTGCCTTCTGTTTGACTTCTGGAGTCAGTTGTCCTGTTTCTTCAAGGTATCGTGTGATAAAGACATTTGGGGCAAAATGAACCATGTTCTGCTCACCACAGCCACTGGACATCTGGAGGAGCTCACCTATGTTGTCCAGTGCTGTCCCCAGAATGTCACCTGTAGGATAAAAATCACAGCTTTGGGAGCTTTATGTATCCCTGCATGTTAAAAATTTCTCTTCTCACCAGTTCTCCAGATAACCTGTTAAGACTAGTCTCAGTTCACCTCTGCTCACACTGGGGGGACTTTAGTACCTGCAGAGTCCTGTAGAAACAGGGATATGGAACTTTTGTCATCTCTCCCTTGATTGGGTGAAATTATACATCCATCTGACCCTGCATAACTTCTACAAGAGATGAGATGCTTCTCTGGAACACATAAGGGCCCAGTGTCCCATCTCATGGCACCTACTTGTTAATCTCTTTGCTAAAGCAGACATGGTGGCACCAGAAGAAGACTCCTGCAGGCCAAACTCCTTTCCAAGGTGCCCTTGAATCTCACCTATGAAGGAGATGTGGGCTCTCTCCGACCCGAGGACTCTGTTCTCTGGCATGGTGAAACTGATTGTCTCTGAAGCTGAAGTTCCTGCAAGTGACAAGGACACCAGAACAACAGGAGGGAGGTGGCAGACCCAGAGGCATCCCCAGGAGGTGGTGTAAACGAGGCTGGGATCACCTCATCAGTTGGTGAAACCAGCATCCAAAGGAGAGGGTAACACAGAGATCACTGATCCCTGACTGCCGTGGTTGGGCAGTGGCTCGGTGCTGCCAGGAGCCTGCAGCACTGGGTAGAGCTGGGTGGCTCTGTCTCCTCATACAGGCTCCCAAACCCCTGACTTTCCCCTCCCGAGGTACCTCCAGATAGTCCTAGAGCTGTTCACAGGTTACACTGCTGCTCTTTGGTCTCCCTGCCCCGTGTGCGTGCGCGGCCCCCGTGGTAACACAGCCCCATCTGTGGGGCACCTGCACCTACCTTTGGGGCACAGGAGTGAGGAGTGGGTCTTCTCCTCCAGCAGACCCTCTGCCTGGTGGGGAAAAGCTGGTCAGCTCAGAAAGGAGAGCAGTGAAACAGCAGCTGAGCAGCACTTCGAGCCCCTTTCCTGTCCTGGGGGCTGTGCAGAGGGCCTCATGCAGGCCCCAGGAGGATGTGTGCTGGCAGGCATGGTTCCCTGGGAAGCACTCTCCTAAGCTGCTGCGTGGCCTTTGCCCTGCTGTGCTGCTGGCAAGTGGTTCTGGTGCCTCTGCCCCAGTGAGTGGAGGTGCTCGAGCTCATGCCCCAGCCCAGCCCACCCTTAGAACTGCTCCTCAACAAGCCCCCCCTGAGAGATGCCCCTGCCTGCCCAGCAGCCTCCCCCCAGAGCCACCCCCAGGCTGCTTCAAGCTTCACCCAGCCCCGATCTCAGCAGGACCCTGAAGGACTCTGACCTTCACCAGCAGGTGTTTCACCACCGTGTCCTTCCCACCAGACTCTGGCACAACAGGGGGGCTCCCAGTGCAGACATCTCCCTGCTCTGTCACCTCAGCAGTGACAGTAAAGTTCACCTTCCCTGAAGAAGAAAACACCAAGAGCACAGTTGGCACAGCCATGCCCACGTTTGAGTCTGCTCAGCCCAGGGCTGGTTTCCTCAAGTAGCTCTGCCAGGGTCTCCCACTTCTGCCCCTCCCTTCTCCCCTTACCTAATTTTGTAGCCTTCACATCCCAGGAGAATGTTTTTGCTGAATCAGGACACAGACAAGCAGTGAACTTGTCATTTGCATGCACAAATTCAAAATCCCTGGAGTCCATGAGGCTAAGCTGGATCTAGAGGTGAAATAAAAGGGAGTTTGGGTTACAGAACCACTGCTGCTTTCTTTTTCCAAATATTGGTCAAGCCCAGAAGCTCAAGGTGAGTATGATCATAGAACGATTTGGATTGGAAGGGATCCTAAAGATCACTTGGTTCCAACCCCCCCCTGCCACGGGGACACTTCCCACTAGACCAGGTTGCACAAGGCCACATCCAACCTGTCCTTGAACACTAGAGGGGCAGAATGATGATGGCTCTGTTGCTGTCTCTGTGGGACACCAATGGCCCATGGATGTCACAGTCCTGTAGGGCTGAGCTTATGGGGAGGGAGAAGCTGGCCAGGGATGGCTCTGCATGGAGCTTTGTGAAGAGCTTCCTTGGTGTCTTTTGCCCAGTGCCTGAGGAGGCAGCCCCTTCTCTGGGTCCCTGTCAGTGAAGTGCTGTTACCACACATCCCTCTGCCTAAAAACCACCCTGAGGGGAGCCACTCACTGCCATGCATTGCTTCAGGTAGCTGAAGACTTTGACTGTCAGGGGAAATGACTCTCCACGGAAGACAGAGTAGGGCAAGGTGGGTTCCACAAAGAAGGGCTTGAAGATCTGCAGGCTGGTGGTGTCTGAGATTCCCAACCCGTGGCTCCCTGAGGTGCAGAAGGTCATGGCTCTCCAGTCTGTGATACTGTCAGGGACTGTCACAGCTAGCTCAGCAAGCCCTGAATCACTGAGGAGAAAACAGAGTGGAAGAAGTTGTCCCCATCCCCATAAAGATTTCCCTTGGGAAGACAAATGCAGAAGGATTATGAACTAGAAGTGTGTGTGAAGGTGTGGGGATTCCTAGGAAGTAGGACAGAGGCATGGGAAGGAGGGCAAATAGGTGGACAAGGAAGGACTGAGGCAAATGCAGACCAAAATTTGCTTCTGGACAGTGTTGCACCTCAGATTCTAGTTTTGTATGGGCACAGGGCTCCCAGAGTCTCTGTTATAGACCCACCCTGACCATGAGGATGGGCAAACACTGGAACAGGTGCCCAGATAGTTTGTCAAATCTCCATCCTTGGAGATATCCATCTCCTTGGAGATACAGAGAAATAAACCTGATCAAACTGAACCTGCCCTGCACAGGATGTTGAACCACAGACCTTTGGAGGGCCTGTCCACCCTAGAGGAATATGTGATTTTAAGTTCCCCAGGGTCATTTGGAAAATCTCAGGCACAGCCAGGAACTAACCCAAACTTCCATTGTCCTTGTCCACTTCTTCACACCTCCCTTTTCTCTGTGTGCACAGAAGGCAATGAAGCCCTGGCTCTGCTCCTGCCCTTTCCCTCCCCACTGTGGCTGGTAGGAGGTCTGGATCCACATGGGGCCACAGCCCATCCTTACTCACTTGATGGGAACCATACTCCAGATGAATGTCTCTGGAAACCAGGTCCGTACTGGCCCCACGTCAGCACCCAGCTCAACCTGCTCTGACTCAGCTTGCTCAACATCTTCTTCCAGGACCAGGCCGCCCAGTTCTGCCAGCTCTCCATAAGCTATTGGGAATACATTCATTGAAAGGCAGAGCAACTGTGGAATCAGGATTGAGTTTAGCTGGGAAAAGCTCAGCTCTTCACCCCTCCCACTCCAATCCTCCTTGTCCTTTCCAAGAGGCCTTCAACCTACTTGACTCTTGGCTTCCTTGAGCCAAACGAGGAGCCCATGGGGGTTTCAGTGTGGGTGTACTCCCCCCTGAGGAACTCTATCTGCTCACACTTTTGGTCTCAGCCCCTGCAGGGAGTTGTAGATACTGCCCAGTGCCAATCTTGGCTCATTCTCTGGTTTCCAGCAAGACCTTTCCTGGGCTTACAAACAGCTGTTGCTATCTGGGACAGCTGCATCACTTCCCCCCTTGACCATATCATCTGCCTGCCTGCCAGCAGAAGCTTCCAAGCAGGTTTTTCCTGAGCAGCCACCCTTCAGCCCCTGCAGTGCACACAATCAGGACCCTCCCCTTCTTCTTGTGGTGCACATCTCCTGTGCAACCTTCCACTCCTCTCTGGAAGCCATCTCCAGCTCCTCAGGACACTGCATGTTCAGCTGCCCTTGTGCAGCCTGTGTGTTACCCACGATTTCCAAAGGAACAGCATAAATGGGGATGTACACATGTAGTCATAGTAGAGAGCAGTCTGGGTGTGGCACTCGATGGGAGACTTGATCTGAAGGCTGGTTAAAAACGTCAGACCAGAATTCTGGAGGGAAGAAGGGGAAGAAAAAAGGCAGATATTAGTGGAGGGGGTGGTGTATCTGAGGGTCTGCCTTTGCCCCCACCTCCCAGCATGTCAGCCACCCTGTGCAGTTGCACCTCAGCCTGGGAGTTTACACAGGGGAGAATGCAGAAGCATCCTGCTCCCAAAGCCTGGTCCTGGCTCCACGTGCCAGAGGAGCCACTCCCCAGGACTGTGGGAGTGACCGTGCCCACGTGCATGGCCACACACAAAGTCATTATTTGGGCACCACAATTTGCTGCCAATCCAAATGGGGACTTGTTCTCATCTTACACTTGCTACTCATTTCTACTCCTCTTTCCTCAGACCCCCTTTTCTTGCAGGGGCTTTGCTTTTCCACCCTCCAGCTTTCTCTGGTTCAGGCTGACACTCTCTGCTCCATCCAGCCCCTACAAAATCTGAGGGTCTTGAGCTTGGGATGAGTGGAGAGCTGGGTTTGAGGGATCTGGCTGATCAATGGGAATTTATCAAGCTGTGAGCGTGGAGTGTCAGAGGTCTCTTGGTTCAGAAGTTTGGCAAATTCAGAACCTGAGGTTGACAGCATTTACAGAAAAGACAACCTGTGAAGCTACCCAGTGCTGACCCAGGATAAAAAAAGGGCTCAGCTCTGAGATTTCAGGTTTTCAGCAAATCATATTTACCTTCAGAACTTCATAAAGATCTGGCTGGGACACTGCATAAGCATATCTGTTGTGCATGAACGGTGAGGTTGTTCCTGGTGGAGGGGTGGTCTGAGGGGAGCTGATGGCTTCTGAGCTTGTATGGATAGCACAGTAGTCACTGTAATAGTCTGTAAGGGTGCTGGGGTGCTCCTGAGAGTAGCTGAACATATTATGCACCTATAGACAGAGAATGAAATCAGTACAGTTCAGGTTTTTATCTCTATTCAGAGATTTTCTGTGATCACAGGGGCAGTGCTCGGATCCTGCCTGCCACAAAAGCCCAGCCCCAAAGGTCTGGAGATTCACAGAGAACCTCCATGGTTGTTAGATGCATAGCACCAAAGATGAACATGAATCCTCCTGGGGTACAGCTGCATAGCTCTGGCCACTTCCAGCTCATAGGATGATGGACCATCTGGTTTGTGTGAGCTGGGACAAAGACACAGGGGCTTTCATATACTGGGCACTGTTCTGAACACAGCTCTTTCAGAGCACTGTCATGAGCTGGGTCAGGACATGGAAGTCTTTTGCCATCTATTTGCCACCGTGGCAGAGCAGTCTCTGGGCACTGTTCTGAACACAGCTCTTTTTCAGAGCACTGTCATGAGTTGGGTCAGGACAGGGAAGTCTTTTGCCATCTGTTTGCCACTCTTGCAGAGCAGTCCAAGTTTGACAAGGATGGGACTTCAGGCTGTACTTGGGGATGACAGTGGGTTATTCTATGAGATCTCTCTGTAGAGACTGGAAATTTTGACTGCTGTTTGATGTTTGTCTTAATTTTTTTTCTCATTAACCCTTTTTTTGTCCCTGTTCAAGTCAAGTACTTGTTATACCCACTGTGCCTTATTAACCAATGCCTGCAACCACTCAAGTACTTGTTATACCCACTGTGCCTTATTAACCAGTGCCTGCAACCAGATATTCAAAAGGCATCTCCAGCATTAGCAAGGCTCAGCAGCAGAGTCACTCACACTGTCCTTGGACAGCTCAGCCTCTGGCCTCAGGAGGAGGACACTCTGGTCTACAGCACGGACACTGCACAGGGAGCCTGGTGCAGCCTGCAAATGGAGCTGGACGGTTATACCCACTGTGCCTTATTAACCAGTGCCTGCAACCAGATATTCAAAAGGCATCTCCAGCATTAGCAAGGCTCAGCAGCAGAGTCACTCACACTGTCCTTGGACAGCTCAGCCTCTGGCCTCAGGAGGAGGACACTCTGGTCTACAGCACGGACACTGCACAGGGAGCCTGGTGCAGCCTGCAAATGGAGCTGGACGAGGGATCCTGGGGGAGCCACTGTGTCTGAGAAGCTGAGCTTCACCTGAAACAGCAGAAGAGAGAGGGACTGAAGACATGGACAGAGGAAGGAAAGGGGAGACTGTGGGTACTGGACTCTACTGGCTGTGTATGGTCATTTTGCAGTGAGTTTTCTGCCCTCCATCCTACCTGCCTCTTATGCTTTGTGCACTGCTGAAGTGCCCAAAATTGGGGTTTGACATATGGACAATTCCTTTCTCTGCAGAGATGTGTGATGATTCTTGTCCCTGCAGAGAAACCCATTTCTCACAACACCTCTGCAGAGACAATTGTGACAGAAGTAACTAATTGTGTGAGGAGAAGCCATCAGCTGTTTTGGGAAAGGCCAGATGAGGACCAGAACATCTCTATTGGCTTTCACCCAGGGCCTGGCCAATTGTGGATGAAAGCCAACGAGGTGACTAGCAGCAGGTGTCCTGCTTGTTAAGAGAACAAGATTAAAGCAGTTCCTGCTTGGGGAGAGAGTTTGCTGGTGGATGTGCCAGGCAGAGTTTCTCTATTACACAGGAAGGACCCTCTGACTATCTCCAAATGATAAGGTAAAATCCATCCATGATCTCAACTGGCATTTCCCACAGGATGGCTTTGTGGGGGGTGTTGGGTTCCTTACTTTCCTTTCTCTTTTTCTCTGTTGTATCACCTGCTGGGGTTGTTGCTTTGTTTGTCCCACCCCTTATTAGTCAAACTGTGCCATTTGTATCTTTTATATTGTTTGAATTCATGGTTTCCTCTATTGTACCTGTGAGTGGCTGAGTCAGGTTGCTTTTCCACTTACAGAAAATAGATGATGGATTTATACTGATTTTTCTGTTGATAGCCTTTTTCCTGGTGGGGTATCTAACTGGCAAAACAACTACTTACCTGATTCCTGAAGCACTTGGAGACTTTCAGACTGAAGGTGTCAGCTGCCACTTGTCCCTCAGGGAAGGGAATGTAAACAAAGAGGGTGGCTGTGGGTGAGATGAGGTCGATGGGCAGAGTGATGTTGAAGGCCCCACTATACTGATCTGGAGGGAGCAGGAGAAACAGAATAAGTATAGGAAAAGGCCAAGGAGCCTGTCCCCAAAGGTTACAGCAGCAACATGCTCTTCCTCTATAACCTTTCTGTATGACTACTTGGATAAAAACCATTCTGCCTTGCTGTGGGGAGGTCTTAGTTAAAGCAGGGTGTAGGTTAGTGCATCTAGCCGTGGTTTTACATCACGAGGCACCTTGGCAACATCATACACTTGAAAAGAAATGACTTTCCACCTGAGTCCAACAAAAAGACCATGTGGGTTTTCCTGGAGGTCTCTGATAAACTCTGACAATTTCATTTGCTTAGACAAAAAAAAGAGAAATGGAAACTGAGAAGAGGTAACAGGTTTGCCATTTGCTCTTGCTGCTTTTTTTTGTGACAGATCATAGAATCCTTTAGGTTGGAAGGGACCTCCAAGATCATCAAGTCCAACCATTGAGCCATTAGGGCTCTAAAGTCCTCTGCTAAAACAGATCAGAATCTGTCAGGGTTGGAAGGGACCACAGATCTGTTGTTTCCTCAGGTCTCTCGAGGATGAACCTGTTGTTCATCTCGGGTCTCTTTTCCCTCCTGTTCATCTCGGGTCTCTCTTCCCCCTTGCCCGGTGAGGCTGGAAGGGATTCCCTGTCACACCCTTAACCTCCCCTGGTGCTGGGATGCTCTCACCTCGCGGGGGATCCAGAAGCACCGTTGTTTGGCCGTGATGCACAAGGGACCCCCTGGCCAAAACCTGAGGGGCGAGGAGCAGAGCAAAGGCTGGTGAGTGCCTCCGCTGCCCTTCCCCTGCCCAGCAGCGGGCCGGGCGCTGGCGCAGCCCCCCGCGGCA
>NW_008622633.1:0-427 GCF_000691845.1 Merops nubicus | reverse complement strand
TGCCCTTTGGGCTCTTGGCAGGGCTGCCCCCGGGTGCCAGCAGGATGTGTCCCCCTCCTCCCTCCCAGCACCCCTGGCTCAGCACAGGCCCCTGGCAGCTCCCCGAGCCCGGGGGGGGTTGACTCCCCCACTCCCCCCTGGGCTCTTCTGCCTCCCACCCCAGCTTCCAATAAAGCAAGAGCACAACCCCCTGCTTGCCCCCCGACTTCTCCCCTGGCCCTTTTGCTCTGGGGCAAATTTGGGTGCTCTGGGGGCTGATTTGAGTGCTCTCAGGGCTGGTTTGGATACTTCAGGGGTGATTTGGGTGCTCTTGGCTCTGCTTTTAGTGCCCTTGGGGCAGGTTTGGGTGCTGTGGGGCAGGTTTAGGTGCTATTTGGGTTGATTGGGGGTGCCTTTGGGGCAAATTTGGGTGCTCTTGGGGCTGGTT